>NC_056738.1:111124598-111299598 GCF_019279795.1 Protopterus annectens | reverse complement strand
GAAAGTGGTTGGCCTCAAGGACAGAAATTCACCTTACTGATTATTTTAGTATCTCACTAGGTCAAAGTACAAACTGCATGTGAAAATATTTTATATGCATTTCCCTGTTTTTGCTTGCACACGTTTTGTTCTACATAACTGAGAAGCACTGACCAAGGCAGCTGAGTTTCACTGAGAAGTGAGCTGTACTGCATGAACTAGTAGGTCCATACCTGGATTTCCTTTAGGAAGTTAAGTAATAACTTTCACTCCTGACACAGTTTTATACAGCAAAGCAGAATAAGCAAAACAAGGCATAGGTAATATTCAGAAAGTGAACAAGTATCTACTCAAAAAGTTGATCTATATGACTAAAAAAGCAGTATTCATATCAAAAATGCACCTTGTCACCATGGTACTGTTAAATATAGTTTTTTGTGTGGGGTTTAAAATGATGTACACCACAGATAATCAGCAAAATTGTTCAAAACAAAAAGATTTACAGTTTTAATAGAGCAGATAAGAATCAACTCTTCTCCATAAAGAGACAGAAGCTTTTAGGGCAAAAGACTGATGTATACAAGACATCTCGTTTCTGGAAATGTCTGCTTTGCTCCTATAGTAACATTACAATTTTAAATGTCTATATTTGCGTCAGTTCCCACATAAATGTTTTTTGTCTAAAATAATATATGATAACATAGCATAACACAAATGTAAACAGAAACTATCATTATAAAATTTGCACTTTTCTGTTGTTTAAAATCAGCAGAAGGTTTCCTGGCAAAATATGATTAGTAGATTTACATATTCTAGAGTTGATTATGAAATGTATCAAGAGACAGATCTTAACATGATAATAATTTGTAAAAAAAAAATACATCTAAAAGTACACCTCAAATGAAGTAGCTGTCAATGACTATCAGTTTTCTCTTGTACAGATTTGATGTTTTAGTTTTACATTACAGAAGACAAATTTAAGAAAATACTGTCATAGCTACATCAGCATTATAAACAGACCTGATAGCACTGAAATGTCCACGTGGTATTTGCTTATATTTCCAGTTCTGAGTATTATAATTTGCTCTTTTGCTTATGTATATTTTCTCCTTCCATCTTGTGTCAGCTTTAACTTCCCTTGCTGTCACTGGTCAAAAGCTTCCCTAACCTTCCTCATTGTTCTAGCATGTCTCTTGGTCCACAGCTATATTAATCATGAAAGGCCCTCATATTCCTGCCTGACATCCTTATTTCTGCAGCCACAGACAATACTGTACCAGTACCTAGCCATAGTTTCTGAAATTAGTCCCCCACCACAATCTTAGTGAAAGACATTGCTGCCCATGCCATGAAACCTGTTTCATATTTTCTGCCATCTGTAAAAAGAAACATATCGTGCATGATGTCTATGTCTGTTTTTACTTCCAGTCATGCAGATTTCTGTCTAATGTACCATTACACCTGTTATGCAAATGTGCTGCCCATTTAAATAGAAGAAATATGCATTATGGGAAAAATGACAACTGATCTTACCAGGTGTTCAAACAAATGTAACTAATTCTCATTATCTTCAGCAGCCCCAGTAACATAAAAATGCATAACTCAATATATCTTTCAGCCTCTTAGAGCAAGAAATCTGGATAAAGCCATAATGAACGGTGGGGAGGGGGGGACAAAGGCCCAAAAAAATAGGGACAACTTTTAAATACTGCTCTTACAAAGTTAGAAAGGTGATGGAATAATAGTTTTTGCATTAGCATGAATTTTATAAAGGATATGAAATCTTAAAGTCATCTTTCTGTTATTAGTTTCCAACTTCAGTCCTCAGTGATTTGCCAATGATTTGCCAGAAAACCACAATTTGTAGAGAAACAGGCCAAAGACATGAGGCAAAAATATGGATATTCTATGAAAATGTGGAGAGTTGAGAGGTATGCCTCTCAACTGTCCAGATTTTCACAGAATTTCCAGAGTTTTATCTCATATTTTTGTTCTGTTCCTCATAAAACGTTAGTTTCTCTGGCAAATCAATGGCAAATCATTGAGGGCTGAATTTAGAAAATAATGATAGACATTTTAGTTTCAAACAATACTCTTCACAAAATCCATGTTAATATAATGCTTGTTATTGTATCAACTTTCTAAGTTTGTAAGAGCAATATTTAAAACTTGCCCCTATTTTAGGTCCTTTATTCCCCCTATTATTTATGGATTTGTTTAGATTTCTTGCTCTGCAAGTTTGAGAGGTATGTAAAGGGCATTGGAATTATACTTAACTGTGGTTCAATAGAAGACATGATTAAATGGCATTTAAATTAATGTGCTCAATACAACATTATCAATATGCTTAAAAACCTGCTGTGGCATAATTCCATCAGTACATGTTATAAACAAACATTTGTTTCTGCCTCCTTCCAAGTGTTTCCCAGAGATTACTATAAGAGTCTCACTTTGCAGCTAATGTGACACTGACTGTTGTTGATTGTCTCTATGTTTGATGAGGGCCAAACTTTGAGCCAAAATATTTCTACCCCTCCTGGAATGTTGTGGGTAGTTCTAAGTTAGATTGCTGTCTATGTGGACGTGGGACTGTGCTTCAAATAAGTAAATGATTTTAAAATATGACTGCTGAACCACATACAAGTAGCGGGTCTATATCACATAGTCGAACTGTCATAAGTTCGTCTATGTAACTGTTGAACCCGGAAGTTCGAAATGTAAGAACTTAGAATGCTCAGAACAGCGATTTTTTCACAGGGAAAAAAATCGCTGTTCCGATACACAATGTAAAAACACACAAACACTTCAGACTATTACTAATGGGGGGGGCCTTTGCCTCCCACCCCCCCCAATGTGGGGGGTTGTGCTCCTCACCCCCCCTACTTAAATATACCAACTCCGAGACCACACCACAGTGGAGGAAATAGTGAAGCCACAGAAATGGCCCACCAATTATTTTCACTGGGAAAAAATTTGGTGTTCCGCGGCTTCACTATTTTTACATTTTGAACTTCCCAGTTCGATGTTTCGGCGTTCAGACACTTGTGTGATATAGATATAGACCCACAAGTAGCATACACTGATGCTGAGTAAAGAAAATGTGTAAGTAGTTATCCTTACAAAATTTCTTAACACTACCTGAGAAAGCAGAGGCTCCATCTAGATAGTTAAAGCAGACAGATGTGTTGGCTAGAGCAACTGTGAGCAGCAGGCCTTAGTAACGCAAGGATCATTCCACCATTGAACCTTAGGTTTTGACAGCAAAAACAGCAGAAAATGGTTGCAGTAATAAACATAGATACTTAGAAAGTAATGAGGAATCTGGGGAATGTGTTTACAAGCTTAAACTTGATTTTTTGTGATGATTTATACAGAGCTGGTCTTTTCTGATGGCATTACTAAATAGACTAAATCAAATGATGTCACAATGATGAATAGTTTAAAAAGAAAAAAAATGCAAGTGAGGAGTTTAGTTTCACATTGTACTTTGTACACAAATAGTTACTGCCCTAAGTGGTGCGGGAGATAGTTTTGCTACTACACTGAAGATCAGGCTCTTTATGAAAATTAAACATTAATCTTGTTGTGTAAAATCAAAATTTCTGACTTTAATGTCAGTGATCTAGGAGTCAATCAAAAGGCCTACATCAAAGAGTAGGACTGAAGTGCCTTGGTGTCCCTCCTCTGTAGAAAAAGACAGTAAGTTGTAGCTGCAACCAAGTGATCCTTAGCAGTGGTCAGTGGTGCCGCTGGTAGCCTGAGCAATACCAGTGGTGCCACTGGTGGCTAGGGACCATAAGCTCTCTTGCTTCATAATGTTGTCAAGATGGGAAAAAAAAGATATGAAATTATGGTGTTATTGAGTCCTGTCTACTTGACACAGATCAGGTTGAGAATCACCCTCTCACAGCTACAACTAACTCTGATTGTCAGAGACACCAGTGAAATGGAGAGAACTTCCAACATCTGAATAGAACATCATCAGAAAGTAAATCTCTGCCCTCTATGAGAGCCTAATGACACACGAGGCCTGGTCTTTGATCAGTCTCTGTTCTGGTAACATATCGATGATTGCTCAGGTGTGTGCTGTTGTACACTGACCTGTGGGAAGACTTTGATGAGTAACCATGACTGATGCTGACTCTGACTGAGCGAGTGGAACAGGATCTGGGTAACATTATCATTATCATCAACCTCCTTTTTCCCATTTTGTTACATATGGTCAAAGTGTGATGAGAAATGTCACCAACTCTCTTCATTGGTTCTTAGGTGTTTACAAGGCTAATGACA
Source organism: Protopterus annectens (assembly GCF_019279795.1). Lineage (NCBI taxonomy): Eukaryota > Metazoa > Chordata > Ceratodontiformes > Protopteridae > Protopterus > Protopterus annectens. Next base: position 111,295,329 of record NC_056738.1, on the reverse strand, counting down.
ACAAGGGCCTTTTAAAGCCTGGCCATGCATCCCAAATCTCTGACAAGTTCTGATACCCTTGATAAGAGTAAGCAGGGGCCTGGGAAATAAACCATTTACAGGTTGCTTGTGTCTATTAGAGACATAGGTGCCAAACCAGAGATGAATTTAATGTTCCCCATCCAATTGTCCAAGTTGCACTTGAGTTGGGTTAAGGTGGAGCTCTGCTTCAGATGGATGGGAAACCTGTTAAAGAGACAGGGTAGTCTCTGGGATACATACTACCTGTCTCTCCAGCAGGTCCTATTTATATCATACGCAAGGTTTAAGTCTTTAAAATAGGTAATTCTAATGCTCTTTCTTTTGTGGATATGCAGGAGGTCCATCAGAGTGGAGGTTTGACAATGCCCTTTATGCCAGGCATAGCTGTTACCTCAAACGCCTGTAGGAGACAGAATACTGGCATAGGGTCTTGAGGTGGTTAGCAAAGGACATTGTACTTACGCCCTGTGTTTGTTTAGTGAGGAACCTCTGTGGACATTCCAATTGTTGGATATGCCTGGTTAGGTACATACCAAAGGGGGCATTGTACTCAATGACAGGTCTGATGAATGCCAAATACAGTGGAACAATGACATCCTTGGATTTAGATGTCATATCTTTGTTTATAAGTGGGGCAACATAGAATGATTTCCTCACTACTGTAGACATGTGATTATCAAAGGGTAGATTACTGTCTATGCGTGCCCCTAAGTCCCTGACCCTAAGGGTTGTGTTGTCAATATGATAGTTACCATGTATGGATGACTTCCCGAAGGATACTATTATGCATTTCTTGGCATTTAGTTTTAGTCCGTGGCTCTGACACAAGTTGTCTATGTCAGCCCTTCCTTTGTCAGTGCGTGATTCAATGACAGCTCTTAATTTGCAATCATCTGCAAATTTAGTCAGCCAGAGACCATTAACATTGGTCGTGACTTCAGAGAAGTAAATGCCAAAAGGAATAGTCCAAGGACCAATCCCTGAGGGACTTTGTAGAGGTGGGCTCCCCAATTCTAACTTCCTGGATCCTGTATGTGAGCCAGGTGGCTATCCACCAAATAGCATACGGGTTTGTACTTAACCTCTTGAGTTTGTCATCAATGCCTGAGTGAGTTATTGTGTCAAATGCCTTGGCCAGGTCAAGGTAGGCAGTGTGAACCATTTTGCTCTCATTCATTGCTTTAGTAACCTTCTCAAAGAAGTCCACCTGGTTGAGTAGGCATGACCTGCTCTTGCTGAAACCAAACTGGGTTGGGTCCAGTGTTTGGAGGTTTCATATGTCATTATTGATTATTTCCATGGTAATTCTTTCCATGGCTTTGCATATGAGACTAGTGAGACTTAAGGGTCTGTAGTTCCAGGGTCTGTAGATGTCCCACCTTTGTGCAGAGGGATGACTGTTGCTGTCCTCCATTTGTGAGGCATGAAGCCTGTTTGGAAGGTACAGTTAAACAACAATTCCAGAGGGCCTGATAGATCATGTTTCATGCTATTTAGAAGGCATCCAGGGATATTGTCTTGGCCTATTGATGCAGTGTTCTTGGCTTTAGAGAGAGCATTAAGGACCTGAGTGATAGCAGGGGAAGTTATATTTGATGGTATTTCCTGAGGAAAAGTTGAGCGAGAGAAAGGGGTAAAGTTGGAGCTGAATTTATCAGCCAGTAGGTTTGCTATTTCTTCTGGCTCAGTATAGGTGGCTCCATTTACAATCAGCTCTGCACACAATTGTGCATAGCCTTTGATGTTGCAAACATAGCTAAAGAATGTCTTATGGTTGTCCTTGGCCTGGGAAGCCAAATTTACTTCAAATTTGGCTTTGGTAGACTTTATTTCTCCACCGAGTTGTTTGATTAGTTTGATGAGAGTGCTTTTATCCTGCTGGATGCTGCACCTCCTAACTTTCGCCATGATTTTCTTACTTCTGTTATACAGCCTATTGATTTTGCGATTCCACCAGAACCACTCTCTTAGCTGAGTCGAAAGAATACAAGCCATCTATGTCTTGGTTGGATATCATTGTATCTTCCTGCCTTCTTCCTGTATCTCTCAAATCTGTTTTATCAAATCTTCTGCTTTCCTGCACATGTGCTTGAACCATCATAATCTTTTCTCCTTGATCTTCTCTGCAAATGGGTCTACTTCAACTTCATTCCTGATGTCCTCAGCTCTTCTTCTGTCCCACAGTATGCACCACACTGCCCTCAGGACATCATCTCCATCACTTCAAACTTCATCAGCTGCTCTGCCTTCAGTGCCCATGTTTCTGTGCTATATGGAAGCACTAACGTACTGTTTGGTACACCTTCTTTGACATTCTTCTGTCATGTACCTCCCCTGACACTCTGACAGTTGGCTACAGCATCTCTGGTTCTAGCTCTCACCTCCTCATTCAGATTTCCATTCTCCTTAACAGCACATCCCAGATACTTTAAGCTATTAACCTTTTTCCACTGTTTTCTTCTCTATATCAGTTTCATCATTTCCTAATTTCTAACAGTTGCTGCTATGACTGCTGTGCTGTCTGAACTAGGTTTCATCTTGAGACAGGATGTGAGTAACATAAAGGATAAGACAAACTGAAGAAAAGAAATGAATGAAAAATGGAAATGTAGCATGGAATGTCTTACGGCCTTTTAAGGCCATACTAACTAAGTTAGGTGCATGTGGTCAGACCACTGGTTGCTCACTCATATGAGTAACCATTGGTATTTCCCATTTAGAAATTACTCTGCAGTCGAACATTTGGCTGGTAATGTGACTGCCAGGTACTGGAATGTTCACTTCACATTGTCTCGGTTCTTTCAGTTTCTGTTCTTCTTGCAGTTGTTATTCTACTCTATTTATGGCAGTTTTGCTATTTCACTCTCATGTGTAGGTGAACTGTTTGCTAATGATGAAAGTTAGTTTCTTTATATCTTTATTGGTGTGTCTTATGAGAAGAGATTCAAGTGAGAAATCTATTAAGAACACTATTAACCTAATAAAGTCAACTGAGGCCTGAGAAGTGAAAGCTGTGAGTCCAGGTATGCAGAAAATGTGTCATAAAATCTCTTTATTTTGTGCACTCTACCCCTGCATAATACCCTTAGCTGATGATGCAGTAGAACACAAAAGTATAGTATGTCAAATATCAAAGGTACATGGACTTTCCACTATTTTGGAGTACCCTTTGCCTAGGGCTAGGGCTGTTACCGGCATGGCACCCACACAAATGAGAAAGGGGTACATAGTCATTGTATGTATAAACATACTTTTCCAGGTTATTCTGTCATTGTGGGATTAACATGTTCTGTTACACTGAGAATGAAGCTTGAGAAGTCATCAAGGATCTGTATATCACAGAGGCAGAGTAACCTGGTGCTGAACAATTATTTATCTCATCATTTTTATATTGAATAAGCCATGTTTTCATTTTCTCCATGTTCATTAATTAAAATATGCACAGATTATCCTATTGTTTAAGACATTTGAAATATGACTTCTAAGAAAGATAGCATAGATTAGACCTATTCTTCTCATATTAAGTTAGGCTATCGACCTTTTTTATGTTGTCTTTTTGGTATGGGTTACCGAAAATATACAGAAGGCATAGAGTGTCACAAAATGAAGTGAATCGTTGTGCTTGTTTATTGTTTCATGTGCTGCTTTTACAAATTCTAATTTGTACAGTCCTTGTTTACAAGCTCCATGATAAACTTTAACTTGAACATGAAATAGTTATTTGATTCTGCATTTAGTTCTCTTTTGTAAAATATTAAAGTGTTTGTATCACGGCATCTGGGGAGTCAAGTGTCACAATGCATTTTGCCAGAGTCTACCGGTATGTATTTGGGTCGTTGCTTCAATAAAGAGCTTTGCAAACTTTTTTTGAGACAACCCCCAAAATAAACTTAGTGTTTTCCCCAGTGACATCATGTTAGGCCAGGATCCACAGACTTTAATGGATGTGTGTCTGCACAAGCACAGTAATTGTCCATTAAAGTATATGGATACATCCTACATTTTCCCAACTTGATATCACTGAGGTTAAAGGTCGCTCTTACTTCTCCATGGCATCAGTGCTGGAAAAACAAACTTCAAAAAGCTTTTGCTTTTTTTTTTCCATTTTGGAATAAAAACAAAAAAAATTGTTGTTAGAATGAAAACGCTAATCGGCACTTCCTGCACCAGATACAGTGATGCAAAAGGTAAGTCAATCTAATGTGATAGAACACTTTAACTAGTTGGCACTGCGGTTGCTGTTCTCTTGCCAGCAGCTGTAGGATAAGCTAAGGACAGCACTTTCCCATTAATATTTGTCATAAGTATGTTGTGCCAGCAACATGTGATAGTTGTGTCTGTTTTGAACTGCACCAGTAAAGATTTCAGAAGCCCGCTTATTCTTTAGTTGGAATAGAAAATGTCTGCATACTCAATATATTTTCCTTTATTCTTTCACTTTTTTCACAGAGAAAGTAAATTCCCATTGACAACTTTGTGCTGGGACATGATTAATGCACTGGCAGCAGTTAAGAAAACAGTAAGAAGTACACTGTCTCATTATTCAGAGTAAGCTATTACATCATGTAACTGTTCATATCTGAACAAACACATCAGTACATATGAATTGTTAGATATTAACCCCACCCCCAAACTGAACATAACTTGTACAGCTGAAAGTTGAATTACGTTTCTTTCTACAAAATGTATGTTGTCCTAGTAGCTCTCCTTTTCACTAAGACCTATGTAACATCTTAATTATATGCAGGAAAAACATTTTTTAACATTCAAGTTATGAATATATAAATCTGTATTAATGTTTAAGTTAGGTTAAGTTAAATTATCCAATATAATGGTGCAACATAACATACAATTGTATACACGGTGGGAATAGCTCCCTACACCGTCCTTTTTATTTTATTTATAGTAATGCAATATTTGCACAATAGTGATGAAAGTTTTCTCACTAGTAAACTGAAGTTGATAAAGCACAAGTTGACTATAGACAAACATGTTGAAGGAAGCAGCTAATGAAATGTGTAATCTGAGAATCCTTTCAACAAAATGGATTTCAGTTAAATGCATTAGTCTCTAGAGTTATGAGAACAAAGGAGAACATGCCAAAGGATGGTGGCCGTGTTGCATGTGAATCTTTATGCACAATGCTTAAGTACACAGCCTATAGATCCTTCAGGTCCAACATCTGGCATACATTTTTGTTTTTCATGACTAGCAGGATAATTCTAGAGAAAACGTTACTGTGCTGTCCTGGAATCTGATAGATACTTTTGTTTCAACAGCACAACAAAGGACAACCTTCATAGCACTTCTATGTGTCCCACTAAGACTCATACGTTTGATAGGGAGTGACACCGCAGAATAAAGATAAAGCTTTATAATGCTCCTCTCTTCCAAAAGCTGAAATTAGTACAGATCTGAAATTTCTGTTCTCTGCAGGTGTTCACAGAATGAGAACACCCCCCCCCCCCGATCTGTTTCTGCTGGAAGTCAATCAATTTACCTGACAGTGAGTCAATGTAGGTTTCTGTTGTTCTGGGGCTTTTACATAAGTCCATTTGGAAAGGCTCCATTCTTGACCTTCTGTACCAAGTTTCTGATAAATATTTTATTTAACCTGATTTGTATCTACAGTAATTACCTTGACTGCTCTTCCAAATAACTGAACCAGGAAGTGGTGTGTTCAGAGTTCTTGCTGGACATTAGTATGAAAATGAGGAACTGACAGCTATATTTATCTCCATGAAAAGCTAGGGTGAAAGAAATCTAAGTTTCTGAGTGCCTGGCAAGTCATACAGCTATCAAGAGATGTATAATCTTACAGTGCTTAAGAATGTTCTCCTTTTGAAGGAGCAATACAGCAAGTTTGTGTAAAATCATGTGTTGGTTCCTGTAGGGTACTAAATCAAGGAGGACATGCAGTTTACCACTGACATCTGTATTTACCATTGGAAATGTTCTTTTCTCCTATTGAGCCAGCATAATACCCTGAAAGTGGGCCACACATGTACTAGATGGTTTTTGCATAAGTGCTGTTGTGGTTATTCTGAACAATGCAGACAGATACAAACTCCCTTTAAGTGCTAATGTTCTGTCTGCCTTCCTAAGTGTAGAAAACTAAAGGAACATGAAAATTAATGTTTTCACTAATATGTTCTAGACAGCAGGGAGTACAGGAAGCAGGAATCTAATCAGGGCTTCTAAATCTGATGTATCCCTATTGGATTAACCTTTCTCCTCTACAGCAGTAACAGCTTCAGTATTTCCGACATCTGTCGCATAACAGTGTTGGTGCTCCCACCCTATGAAGCACTCATAGCTAAAACTGTGGGCTCACAAGACATGGGTGAATCCAATGAAATGGACAGAAGCAATTTAGAGGTATATTTTATCACTCACTCCCAAAGATTAATCATTTGTTCCACAACAATAAAGCAGGATGCTATTGGTTGGTATTGAGTTAAGGAGGTTAATCCATTGTTGATGGCTTTGGTATCAACATGATCTCCATGGAAGCTGCTAACATCACACTGGAAACCAAAGATGTACATAAAAGGTTTTATAATGTGGTTTGTTCCCAAATGAAGAATAAGCATCCCCTGGAATTTGGCCTATACCTGCATCATATCCACAAAGTTTAATGCTGCAATACAGCAATCCTTATGACATCAAAAGTGTTTATGGGCAAAGGGGAAGTCAAAGCACATTACAAAATGGTAGGAAAATGTATGTCACATGGATATAGTAAACTTTTTTTTTATCTGAAGCATAAGTGTTTCATTGTATGAGTTCTTACGCGTAGTTTACCTGACAAAGGTCTTTGGAGTTAAAATGTTAATAACAGTAAGCACAGAGGAAGTTTCACCGATTCCCTGTCAAGCAGCCATAGGAACAGTTCCTTTGCAAATGCTAGTGGGCAAGAGCTGAAAATGTAATTGCCAGTGGTGCAAAAGCAAACTTCGAGTAAAGAACCGTTAAATTAGTTAAGGTGTAGTCAGGCATACTCAGTGAACTCATCTGAGTACATCTTTTTTTAGAATATTTTAGAAATATTAAGCCTCCCAGAGCCAAGAATGTCTAAAACTTTCTAAAAACAATATACACATGCTAGATCTGTACACATGCTTACAAACAGAAATACTCCTCTATAAATTGTATTTATTTTGATGGTTGTAAAGGGCAACGGTTGAAAATTATGTGTACACTTCCAGATTATATTGGGGCTTTTGGAGAGATGTGTGCACATTTAAATGTTAAATGCGTAGAGGAGAAAGTGACGTTATGAGGTCTGAGTACAACACAGAAATTTCTTCCTATACTCATGTAAGTTAGCCATATATGTAGCTTAAGTATGAGGTGGTGTGAGGTTTTTGGGCCAAGAAATCCATGGCTGTGATTTGACCCGGAGATCAGCAGAACATCTTTGTGTGTAGAGAACTGCCTAGAATATAAAGAGTCACTGTTTCAAAATGTTTCAGAAATGGGGGGGGGGGGTGTTAACTGAAAAAGGAACCAAGGTAGGAAGCAAATAACTAGACAGGGAAAGATAACAGAGTGGGATGAGGCCAAGAAATTTGGACTGCAGTTTAGAGGTTGTTTTCTCTACCAAGGATTAATATCAGAGTATATGCAAAGAGTGAGGGATAGGGGAGTCCTGAGTGAAAGACCTGCTCCAGTACAGTTTTTAATCAACTCTAGAACATAAATTACTGTTAAAATGGTGGCAATTAGTGGGGCATATAAAATACTGCATGATAAAAAAAACAGTCAGAGAAAGTTAAAAAAGATTGGGAAGAGGGACTAGAAAAGCAATTTAGAGCTGAATGATTAGGGGACATTTTTAAGTCCAGAAAGGTTAGAATTTTTGCTTGGACATATTTGTATAGTATTTGTATACCCCAAGCAGACTTCAAAATTTTTTTCTACGATAGATTGCAAATGCTGGAGGTGTGATGGGAAAGAAGGAGGTAACTGGGAACATGTTTTTTGGGAGGGGTAATGAGCTGACAGATTTTAAAGATTCCCTGCAGAGTACTTTGTCAGAAATATTGAGGGAGCAAATGGCTACAGCTAAGGAAATGATTGTCTTGAACTTGGAGACAGGATCTGAATTGCCTACACATAATAAGCCCCTGTTAAGTTTAATTTTGCTGGCTGCCAAAAAGCCATTACTAGAAAATGCAAAAGTACTGAATATTATAAAAGTAAAAAAATAACTAAAGGTGTGTTTGGAAAAAGGAAGGAGCAAATCACATAAAAATAAATGGAATTTGTGGGAATAATACATGCAGAATAATGTTCAGGAGAAGGGGTGAAGTTAAAGGGAAGGCACAAATTGGGCAGTTTATGTAATTATGCACTGAAAGTCAGTTGTTATAAAGAAAGAAAAACATATGTAATATATAATATATGTAAATAGAAACAAATGTTAATATGGTTTGTTCGTTTTTTCAAATACTGTATGTGTGCCCATGTCTTAAATAATAATTTAATAAAGGTGCTTAAAAATGGGGTTGGTGTCTTGCTTATGAAAATTATGAAATGTACCTTATTTTTAGATTAAGTTTAATTTGACTCTTTTGTGAAAAGTATTACCAGCAGGTTAAGGTATCAGTCTCTGTCAGTTGATAAAAATGTCATCACAGGCTATCTTTCCCCACGTTTTCCCCACCTGAAACTTCTTCAGATAATTATTTCCCACAAAGTCATTGCCTAGATGGTTAACACAATATAAGCTCATTTTCTATAACTATTTTAACAGCAGAATTGAAAAACAAAAGCACGCCAAGGAGAATATAAATATCAGTGAATAAAAACTGTAGGACTTAACTAGCTAAATAAAAAATAAACTCAAAAGAAAATATAGCTACATTCTCTGCTTTTTCTGCAGGAGATATAGGTTCATAGGTTCATAGGCAGGTACTAGGCTATTTGCCCGAAGGCATTTATAAGCCTATCCAGAATGTGTTGGCTTTCGCCGCCCCCTTAGATTAGTTCCCTGTGCCTCTGTCCAGCAGAGCCACTGAATTCATCCCGGGATAAACTTTCGGTTTCCCATCCACTCGTCAAGGTTTCTCTTGAAGAGTGTTAGTGAGGAGCTATGCCTAATGTAGATTAGAATTTTGTTCCAAAGCATGGGAAGTCTCTGGGATAGGAATCAATCCCTCCAGCACGTCCTATTTATTGTTGTGGTGAGGTTTAGATCCCTAGACCGTGTGGCTCGAGGGGATATGGTTTTCTTTAGGTGGAGCATGTCCATCAATTCTGGGTTGGACATGTCCTTGTATGTCAGGCAGAGATCACCTCTGAGTAGGCGGTATGCAACCGAGTACAGCTGGAGTTTCTTCAGTTGAGCTGCATAGGGCATCTGTTTGAAGCCAGTGATCCTCTTGGTGAGGTACTTCTGTGGTCTTTCCAGCTGTTGCAGGTGTCTTGTAAGGTACATCCCAAATGGGGCATTGTACTCTATGATGGGTCTGATGAGTGATGAGTAGAGGGGCACAATGACCTCTTTTGATCTGGATGCGAACCCTTTTGTGATTAGGTGGGACACATAGAAGGATTTTTTAACCACTTTGGCAATGTGATTATTAAAGGAGAGATTACTATCTACTTGGGTCCTCAGATCCCTTCTTACGTCTTCCATATTTAGGGGACTACCACCTATGTGGTAGTTTGCGGGTACTTTGTTTTTTTTCCAAAGTGGATGACTATGCACTTTTTGGCATTTAGCTTGACGCCATGATTTTGACACCAGGTATCCGTCTCAGTGAGACCCTTTTGGGAGATGTCTGTGTCAGCTGGTGAGACAATTATAGCCCCTAGTTTGCAGTAGTCTGTGAACTTGGTCAGCCATAGTCCTCCTGTGCTTGCCTGTACCTCTGAGAAGTATATGCCAAACAGGAGGGGTCCTAGGACTGAGCCCTGTAAAATGCCACTTGCAACCGGTTTAGAGTTGGACCTAGCTCCTGCAACTCTCACCATGTGGGTTCTGTCTGTGAGCCAGTTGGCAACCCATCTTGCGACATAGAAAAATAATTTGAATTGCTGTGGTGGTGTCCTGAAGTCTCTTTTCGTTGTTGCTGTTTGAATTGCTGTGATGGTGTTCTGAAGTCTCTTTTCGTCTTTGCATCTTGTGACATAAGGGTTTATGTTCAGAATGGTGAGCTTGTCTATAATACCAGAATGGGGAATGGTGTGGAAGGCTTTTGCGAGGTCTAGGTAGGCTGTGTGTACCACCTTTCCCTCGTCTGTAGCCTTGGTAACTGTCTCAAAGAAGTCCACCAGGTTTAGGAAGCATGATCTGCCCTTAACAAAGCTGAACTGGGTAGGGTCCAGTGTTTGGAGGTTCCCAATGTCTCTGTTAATGAGTTCCATGATGATGCGCTCCATAGCCTTGCAGACCAAGCTAGTCAGGCTTATAAGGCGATAGTTCCTGGGGTCTGTTGTGGCTCCACCTTTGTGGAGCGGAATAACCATTGCTGTGCGCCATTCTATGGGTACGTAGCCTGTGGAGAGGCTGAGTTTGAACAGTGTGTTTAGGTGAGGGGTTAGTTCATCTTTGAGCTCATGTAGGATGCAGCCTGGGACACTGTCCAGTCCCATTGATGCTGTGTTTCTGGCTTTGGAGAGGGCTGTTTTAACCTGAGTGTCTGTGATTTCAGGGGCTCTACATTCTTCTGGTATGGTTACAGGCCCTTTTGGGGGTGAGAGGGGGGTGAAGTTTGCACTGAACCTGTCTGCCAGGATGTTGACAATATCAGTCAGTTCAGTGTATTTTGTGCCATTCTGCACTAACTCCGAGCAGATCTAAGCATTGCCACTTAGATTCTTGACATAGCTAAAGAATGCCTTGTGGTTATTTTTGGAGTCCTTGGCAATTTTTCTTTCGAAGCTCACCTTGGATGATTTTATGAGGGATCGTAGTTTCTTGCTGATACTGATCAGGGATGTCTTCCCTTCTTGGGATTTTACTCTTTTCTGTACTAGTTTCCTCCTTCTATTGTATAGCTTGTTAATGGCAGGGGGTCCACCAGACTGGTTTCCTTTTCTTGGAGGAGTGAGTCTTGGTTTTGCTTGGGATAGCACGATCCATGCATTCTTGTAGGTGCTCATAGAATGCATTAGTAAAGGATTCTGCAGCTTGGACAGCATTATCCTTTAGCATGGGGCCTTTGAAACTTTCCACCTCGGTCTTAAGTAACGTGAAGTTTGTTTTTGAAAAGCTTTTCACGGTGGTTTCCTTGTCCGGGGGTGGGGGCGGAATGTGGATATCCAGAGTGATTCGTTTATGGTCAGATCTAACCAGCAAACATCTGGTGTGGAACACCGGTCACCCATGTTGGTGATGACCAGGTCCAATATATTGTCACCTCTGGTGGGAGTGTTGAACAGTTGATCCAGGGCATTTGAGTTTATAAATTCTAGGAAATGTTGGGCAAGGGAGTTAGTACTTGAGTAGTTCTCCTGGTTAATGTTTGGGTAATTGAAATCACCCAATATTAGGGTCTTTGGTAGGACCTTTATGTTTCCCAGTGTTTCTAGAAATGCAAAATGGGGGTCCTGAGACATGGTGGGTGATCTGTAGCAAGCTACAATTTGAATTGCAGTTTTGCCTGTTGTTAATTGCATGTGGAGGATCTCTGATGCATCGTGCTGTGCCACTAACCTGAAGGTATGAGTATCCTTGACGAATATGGATACGCCCCTGCCTTTTGTATTTTGGTCAGGGTTCTGTGACCGAAATGTATGGTATGAGTTGTAGCCTGGTAGGGTGTTTCTGTTACTGCACTTATATCAATTTTCTCCATACTGAGGAGTGCCTCGAGTGCATGCATTTTGAGGTTTAGACTTCTGGTATTGAGTAGCATTACCCTCAGTTTTTTGTTACTTGTGCTATTTACGGTGGTGGGTTTGTCTTTTGAGCCTTGCCTAAAAAAGGCACTATGGGGGTGTCAAGAGCCTTGGCCAGTATTTGAACGCCTAAGGGTGACAGATGCAAGCCCTCTCTAGCAAAGCAGCGTGGCTTGTCGAGCATGTCATTCCAGGCAGACAGACACTGGATCCCCTTTGAATGACACCAGAAACTTAGCCAATTGTTGAAATTGATATTTTTTTCTTTATACCGTGGCATCATTCTTGGTGAGAGCAGGATGCTACTCAGGGTCATACCGGCCTGGGCTACGTGATCAGAGAGATCTTCCATGTCTCTTTTCATGTAGTCCAGGGAGGTACGGCTCAGGTCATTCACACCAACATGGACAATAACAGAGTCATATTTATACTTGTTCTGGAGTGACCTGAGTGCTTGTGTTATGTGGCGGATCCTGGCACCCAACAGGCAGCTAAAAGTAACCTTCTCCTTATTCAGCCTAATGAGTGAGACGTCAGTGTGCCTGACTATAGAGTCACCTATTACTAGTGTGTTGGGTATGTTATTTTGCCTTAAGGGCTGTGATTGCGTGGCACACTGGTTTTATGAAGTATGTGTTTCATGGTTTGTGTTGGGGGGGTGGAGGTTGCTTGGATGTCTGCTTTGGAGGTCTCTGTTGCTTTTGCAGAATTTTATTTAGAGCCTCAGAGTATGTTTTTGTGTATTTATGTGTGTTTTTTGCCGGTGCTGGTTTTATGGGTCTATGTGAGACTGGTGGTGTGATGCAATAATTTCCCTTCTCCTCTTGACTGTCTGATCCAGTCTTGGGTTAAGAGAGCTTAGCCTCCAGTTTGGTTTTATAATTGCATCTCTTGCATGTATTAGTGGTTGGTGGTAGGAGGAGAGGGTTGTCTGTGTACATGAGGCAGTTGTAACATTGCCAAAAAATGCCCAGATTCACGAGCTGGACTGGAGAGTACACCTGAAACGGCCCTTTGGACATGCCTGGAAAGGTACAGTGAACTGTTTTACTGATTGGCTGGTAAAGTCGACTAGAGAACCTTGTCCTTCTGTACAGTATAGGGGGTCTAGTGCTAGGGTTTATAAGTGCTTGCTATGAGTTTTGAGCAAGTACTGGCTAAGAAATGGTTGGCTTGAATGCTTAAGTTGAAAGTTTGTCTAGTTCCAAGGGAAAAATTGAAGAGGAGGCTTTTTGGAGCCAGGAATAGATATACCCTAGATAACCAGTGCTGCCAGCGTGCAAAACTGGGCAAATGCAGTTTTTATAGCAGGGAAATTAAATAGATAGAAATTAGCCCAAAATGGCCAATAAACTACTAATGTCTGGGCTGAAGCCACACTTCCAGGGACAGCTAGGCTGCTCAAAGCTCCCGTCTATCACAGGTGAACAGAGAAACTTCCTTCTATCCAAGTAAGGTATGGGCAAACACGGAGATTTGTAACACAGCCCTGAATTCAGCACTAACCTGAAAACTGGACTATACTAGCTTAGAAAGGTGGGAAACAAGCATATATATATATATATATATATATATATATATATATTTTTTTTTTTTCCAGAAAATAAAGCAGATACAATAAAAAAACACTTTAAATGCACAGAAAAGAATACTTATTGTTATATATCTCAAATCAGAGTTGTAGTCAATGCCCCTAGTAATAAGGTAGGAAGAAACACAAATACAGTAAAAGCAGATGAATAAAGTGCAATTTTTTTAATATATATAAAACAATAGAAAATGAACAAACTGATTTAAACAAGTTACCCAGTTAACCAGAAAAAAGCTCAAAACTGAGCCCTGTTCCAGCAGTCTTCAATCAGACAAGTTTTAACTGACACTCCTGCCACTAGGGTGCAGGGGAGCCTTCTCCAAAAAACATGGCCTGGATCAGTGTTCAAGTTATACAAACAAAGCTAGATTCAGCAGGCCTGAATCTGGTCTATGCTACAGACAACAAGGCAGGCACACCAATTTCAGTAAGAAACAGATCAAATAAGCAGGCACAATAAGCCTGTGACCAGAAATTCCCAGCTCAGAAGGGCAGAATCCAGCCTCTCCTCCCACAAGAGTGCAGACCACAAACCTTCTTAATGTAGAGTAACTGGCCTGAAGCCCAAGTGCTTAAACCAGAGCTAATACACTTTTAGAATAGCAGAACCTGAGCCTTCAATCAGCAATTCTCAGCTTAGAAGGATGTAAGCTACCTGTCCTGCCACAACAGTGCAGACCACAAACCTTCTTAATGTAAAACAACTTGTATGAAGCCCAAGTGCTTAAACCAAAAGACTTAGAATAGCAGTTACAATTTAATCAGGCTACTACCAAGCAGTAATAAATGCAGCAGAATAAATAAAATTGAGTACTTTTAAGAAGAGGTAAAAGCAAAATAAAGTAGGAGGAAACATAATACAGTAAAAGCAGATGAATAAAGTGCAATTTTTTTGTTGTTGTTAGCAAGGTGCTTTTAAGAAGAGGCAAAAGCAAAATAAATTAAGAAGAAACACAATACAGTAAAAGCAGATGAATAAAGTGCAATTTTTTATTTATTTTTTTGTTAATAAAGTGCAAGGAGTAAGCCGCGGTGGTGCAGCAGTTAGTGTTGTCACCTCACAGCAAGAGGTTCTCCCGTTCGATTCTCGTCTGGAGCGCCTTCTGTGTGGAGTCTGCATGTCCTCCCCGCGTTTGAGTGACATTAAAGACATGCAGGTAGGTGTGAGCGTGAATGGGCATGCCTTCGTTGAAGGTTAGGTGTCGGGCTGGCAACTTGACATCTTAAAATCCACTGCCAATCATGAGCGGACCGGAGTTCCACTGTGGCAACCCCTAACCGGGAAAAGCCGAAATACTTTTTTTTTAGTAAAGTGCAAGAAGAGAGTAAGGAAGAACCTAAGTGGGTTGGCCTTCTCATATATTCTCTCTGTACTAAGTAGAGTGAACACTAGACTCAGAATATGATCTCACTGTACTTGGTTAAGTGAGCAAATGAGATGGACCCAGGAGGAGTGTTCAAATACAGACTTACAGGAGTGGTGGGCAATTCCAGAGCCACCAACATTAACACCAAGACAAGGATAAGGAGGGTGGGTGGGGAACTAACTGCAGAGAGACACACAGCACACTATTCAGTGAAACAATTAGGTAACAGAAAAAAATAAAATATTTAAAACTGCAAGTTTGCACTTAACAGAAGACTGGAATACAGTACTGCAAGTTTGCTCTTAACTTCAGCTTCTAATGCAGGTGATGTAGCCAACCAAGTCTCTCAGAAATTGAGCATAAAATTAATTCTCAACCTTTGTAGCTAGCACTTAAAGTACAGAGGAAGCCCTCTAAGCTAACAGTTAAATATCAGATAACAAAGAAGTGAAAAGACCACCATGCCCTCTTACAGCAGAGAGACACACAGCACACTATTCAATGAAACAATTAGGTAACAGAAAAAAATAAAATACAGTACTTTTAAAACTGCAAGTTTGCACTTAACAGAAGACTAGAATACAGTACTACAAGTTTGCTCTTAACTTCAGCTTCTAATGCAGGTGATTGTAGCCAACCAAGTCTCTCAGAAATTGAGCATAAAATATGTAGCAACAATCAAAGAGGGGGTTTTAATAACAATATATATATATATATATATATATATATATATATATATATATATATATATATATATAGCAGACCAGTTTCCATGTTATTTCAAAAGGTATATTATTACTGTTGTAGAAAGGGTATTTTTTCAGTCTGCCATCAGAGTACAATTTTGTATGATGGATGAGATAACCTAAAGTGGTCTAATACTGTAACTGCTACAAAAAAAGGAAACTGTTCTGAGAGTGGATGTTAATTCCTAACGATGTGCTATAATGCACTATAAATGTATAATGCTGATTACAGCCACAGAGTCAACATCAGTGTGACCTGCCTATAGTTCTACTTCTTACTCATTATTCATCCTCAGTTTCAAAGCTAGTAAAACTAAGTGGTGACTCCCACCCACCACCACCACCACCAATAAAAACAACTTGAATTCTCAAATGCATGCTGCAAGCAAGACAGAGACTTACCTGACTGTGGATTTTTCCTTATCTTTCTTAGAATTCTTCAAAGGTTAAGAGCTGCGTAACTGCATGTTAGGTGTCATATTCATTTATACCACATTCTGCTGTATTTCAGTTCATGACAATCCCACAGCAACTGGAGAGATCATACCATATTTTAAGCAAGCATTATGATACAGGGAATTTGGGTTTGCCAGTATTGCTGCATTTACTTACTGTTTATTATATATGTATTTTGTCTGCCAAAATACATTTTTTTCAGTGTTTTACTACTGATCACATTACCAGTGGACAAGGTTACAGAGCACTGATCACAAAAAGATAAGTTGAAACTCATTGATTGGTGTTTGCCAGAAGATACCATTATCAGCGTTGTTTCTAGTGTTTCTAGATAGGATTCATGTATTTATGATATTTCAAATTCTCAAAATAACATTTAAAAACAATTTTGTACTGTAGTTTGTTTAGGAAAATTTAATAAATTAATGTATATCAAGCATTATTTATAGTGCTTTATCTCCCAGTTAATTATGCTGTTAAATTTTCTTTTTTTTTTTTTACTGTTCTGTTCATAAAATGAATATTTCGAATGTCTTTGCTTCATTCAGCCCAAAAAGAAATACTGAAAAAGAAACAAGGAACACTTACATGCCCTATTATTCCTAAATAAAAGTTTCAAAAGCTAAACTCTTCACCCTCAAAACCCTGCAAACATGTAGTCTAACAAGTTTTAATTCTGCTTGTCCAGTTCCATAACTGACTCATTAAAGTTTCAGAAATGCTCATGACTTCACCTCCAGCACTGCAGTACCTATAAAACTTATGTATCCATTTGCTTGTCTGTGTGCTTAAATAGTTGCATTTGCTAATCGGGAGATAGTTCAGATGCAGATGCCTCTTTGCTCAGTATATCAGAGAGATAAGCAACTGTATTCCAAAATTTTATGCAAATACAATATAACAGAATATGAGATAATATATACAGAACAAGGTTACACAAGTCATATGTACAGATAAAAGTAACACAAGAAACACAAAATCCACAGTTCTTATACTTGCAATGTTGATAACAATGACATTTCAATAAATGCGGGTAAAGGATGACATGAGCTTCTAAACTAGGAGAGGGAGCCAAACTGTAAATAAGAGGATTTAAGAGATGAAGATGACAACATTTAACAGAAGTGGCAGTTGCCTTGAAGTAGGCAATGTTTTTTTAAGAAGCTTCTAAAGCTGAAACAAGAGAAAGGTTCTGCCGCTACAGAGCACGAAGATCATTGCATAATTACACAGTACAATACAAGGAAATGTCTTTTTTATAAAGAGAAAGTGCAGACTGGATTACAAAATGGTGATGCAGAGAGTGAGCATGGTTCTTAAAACAGGGAACTGCTGTGGCTGCAGGGAACAGGAAAAAACTTGTTCACACATTATTTGTGATACAGTGGATGATATGCTAAAATACAGTTCAAAAGCAAGAAAGCATAACAGTAATTATGCTTGACAGTTGTAAAAGCAATGATCTGGTGAAGTGATAAAAACATTAGTATGAGGGGCACAGGATGAAGAATTACTAGTTAGAGAACTTAGACACAACTGAAGAGAGACAGGCTAGTTCAGATCATGATTTTTCTTATTTATAATAAAGAATTAGGAACATCCTTCAGTTGCCATCATGAAAACTAGCACTTGTTCTTTGTAAATTTATTTAGAGTAAAATAAAATTTAAACCTCCAAAAATGTCTAGATGATAACAGAAAGCAAGATATTACTAATCAAGATACAAAAGCAGCAATAATTACAATACATGTTACTGTTTGCCTATCTTACTACATGTCTTCTGTGTCTTGCAAGCAAAGTTAGAAAAGGCTGTAGTTGTTAGTGCTATTCGACAACTCTATAGATCAGCAGCAGCAAGCTAAAGATTGTCCCTCATGATATTTTAGCAATAAACCCATGCCTGGGTGTGGCTAATATAGGATTTACCCACAGTTTGCATGGCTTGATCACAAGTGTGGTGATGTGAGGTATTACCAGCTATGCCAGAAGAAGTAGAGCAGTGGGTGTGTAACATACACCAGCATAGCTGGCTGAAGTTTTGTAAAGATGTCTATGTCATTTGTATATCAAACTGGTTTGCACAGATGCTTATGTTAAAATGTATTTGTAAAGCTGGTTATGTTAAAAATGTACCAACAGTGGGTCCTGATGGACAGAAAAATAATACACCTGTATGTCAGATTGTATTGTAACTGTTGAAATCAATATATTGTAACAGAGGATCCTAGAAGAGAAGAGGTTAGTCTTAGTCCAGCTAACTTTGAAAAATAGTCTGAAATTAAATTACTTGGTTTAGACCATAAATATTGCATCTTACAGTTCTGATTGCAGCCAGAGACAAAATGTCTATGAAAACCAGGACTAGGACTCCCACTGTATTGTCCTTAGGGGTGAATTAATTGCTACCCTGGAATGGTGGAAGTTTTTGAAATGGTTTTATAGCATCCAGATGCCATAAAACATCTTAGTAAAGCTATATGTGTGTGTATGGTGATACATATGTGCTAGAGTCTGGTTCAATTTCTAGTAAAAGAGTAGTGTGTGAACCAGAAGTCAGATGACCAGATGTATGTGATGTCATTCTGTAATCCAGCACTGAAATGATGTTTTAATACTAGATGAGACAGAAGTCTCAGGCAGTCTGTTTGTGAAACCTGGCAAAAGAAGGACTACTCACCTACTTCATCTTGCCTTGCTTTAAAAGGTAACCAGGGAATAGTAATTTATTTATTTACCATTTGTTTACCAGGAAAGTCTGACTTGGAACAAAGCCAATTTTTAGCAGAGGCCCAGGGAGGACCACTCCAGGTGCATGTCTTTGTAATGTGGGAGGAAACTGGAGTACCTGGAGAAAACCCCACATGAACACAGGGAGGACATGCAGACACTGCACAGAAGGCACTGCAGCCAAGAATAAAACCAAAGAACCTCTTGCTGTGAGGTGACAATGCTACCAGTGCACAACTGTGCCATCCAATTCTTTAGATCAGTCAGGAAAATATAGTGAGATTAGTTAAGTACAGTTTTTCTGTATCTGTTTGAATCTATTCATCTGTTTTATTTTTAATATTTCCTGTGATTGAAACTCTGGTGTTTATTATAAATAGATATTTAGTATTTTCAAGTTCTTTTATTGTTTATTATTAAATATATTTAAACTTTTCATTGTGGCTGTTTTTAGAGAATATTTTAACCTTTGAGAGCACTTATATTTATCTGGTGACTCCGGCCACTTCTGAAAAGCCTTGCTGCATTGGTCAAACACTACCATTTGATTTAGTATTAATTTTACTAAGTATAATTGGATACCCTGGTAAGAGCCATAGAGAAGCTAGCATTGCAGTGTTCTGGTGGCAGTATCTACCTTATAGTCTGGGCAAAGGGGGCATCACTGGTAAATCTGTACCAGCCTTTCCCAGATGTGTGTGTGTGTGTGTGTGTGTGTGTGTGTGTGTGTGTGTGTGTGTGTGTGTGTGTGTGTGTGTGTCTGTGTGTGTGTATATGTGAAAATGAAATCTCAAAGAGTGTGTGTATCAGCTACTTGGAGCAGGGACACAGAGCACTAGTTTAACAGAGAGGGTGGTGGAGGACTTGGCATGGACCACTCGGCTGAGGACTCAACTCTACAGCTGTGGTCAGTGTGGGGTCTTATTTGGGGCCTGGTAACAGAGAAAGAAACCCAGCTGCAGGATGGCAGTGTGTTCCCTGTGTGCTCTTAAGGGAAATTGTGTTTGGTGCAGAGAGATGCATCTGGAAATACTGTTTGTATCCATATTTGTTCGAAGTAAATGTCCCTCACCAGTGTCCATGGTGAGGATTGAGACTCCTTGATCCCTGGCCCTGAAGAGGGACATCACAACAATGGGCCAACAGTGGGTAAATCCTATGTTACCCACACACACACACACACAGGAGTGGATTATTGCTATTATGCAATGGTATTGGTTAAAGAAACAAGTATTATATTGTATAAGTAATGTCATTGTATAAAAGGACTTCAGTGTTCTTCTGTAGCTTCTGGTAGTCTGGGGAATCCCAAGGTATGTAACGCACATGCTCCATGGCTGCACATTACCTTTCTTGTCTCTGTTTTTTTTATTATTTTTTTATTTTATTTTACTGTGACTCTCTTGTGTGGGATTTCCCCCCTGTGGACAGTGTACATGGTTTATGTACATCTTCACAAAATGTAGACATGCTTGCCCAATATTTTTGCTCTGTTCTTCACAGTATCTGTCATTTGCTGGCAAATGAGTGAGGAATGCAGTCAGGAAATAATGGGGGCATCTCCATTTTGAAAAGGAAGAGTTTGCAATGTATGCTGTGGGGGTGCTTGTAGGGGGTGTGTCTGGTATCAAAATGTGTGAGTTTTTTTTTTTTCACTGTATTACATTGCATTGTGTCTCAAAGTATACTCCTTCACTGTAACAGGCTTCTCATCCATGTGAACCAAAGCTCATCCCTAACTCTGTTTCAAATATAACTTGGACCAGTGGATGAGAAATTGCAAATTTACCTCTGGATTGTTACCTATGTCCCTAATGGACAAAATGTGTGAGGTTTTTTTTTTTTTTCACTGTATTACATTGCATTGTGTCTCAAAGTATACTCCTTCACTGTAACAGGCTTCCCATCCATGTGAACCAAAGCTCATTCCTAACTCTGTTCAAATGTAACTTGGACCAATGGATGAGAAATCACAAATTTACCTCTGGTTTGTTACCTATGTCCCTAATGGACAGGGGGCAGTCTGTGAATGCTTGACATGTAACAGCCTGCAGTGTAATCATAAAATTCATTGGGGTATTGACATATGTCAGCAATATTGTGGTAAATTTGGGGTAAGCTTGGCTAGACTTAAAAATGTCTCTTGGGCCGATAGCCTAGTAACCACGAATTAATTTATATTATTCAGCTCCACAGAGCAGTTTACTGACAATTGTTTATATTTATTTATTTATTTATTTATTTTTTGCATTTTACATTTTCTGCTTAGCGGCATGGAGAAATTATGCTGATAGAACCTCTTACTGTGAGTTATGCTCGATTTACATTGAGCAAACTGATTGGTTTGACCAACCAGCATGTATATTTTCGAACATAAATTAATTTTTATTGTATAATATTCAATTATACTTTAAAATTTCCCCATTAACGTGAATTCAAGCTTAAGGTGGTGGAAATAAGTTTATCTGGTTTTTTTTAACTGGTTAAGCCTACTGGACAAAAATGTCCATTTCCAGAGATGAACTAGGAGCTCTATATGGTTAAGTGATTTGCTTAGAGTCACATAGTAGGCAAATCAAATCAAACGCTGGGCTATGTGAAGAAGCTCATTAACAGCCCCTAGCCTTAATCATTTGTACTAACTGCCAGCTACAAAGAAAGACAGATATGACCAACTAAAGCTGGTGGAGAGTGCGTTATGCAATGTGATTAAGAGTTGTGCCCAGCAACTCTTGGGAACTCCCTTCTGGTTAATGCAACAGACAAAAATATTGAGGCCAAGGCTGAGAATAATCCAGCCATTGGGACTGTAAGAATTCATAAAAGATGATCCTGTATAAATGTCTGTTGTTGATAGCATCACTCGCTCTGCACTACAACTTATTGACTAGTCATACTTGCACAGCTTCTTTTCTGGAAAGCAGCAAAAAAATCAGACATAAATGATGACAAAATACCCACCGGCCTTCTCCTCCCTCACAATTTCCTGTTTTCTAATATTTTGAAGAATACTGGTCGCAATATAAGTAGCTGTTTAACAAAGTGAACATTACTACCTTCATATATTAGCGACTCTGCTAATTTTCTGATCAAATTAGGTGATATAATTTGGGGATGTGACATGTATTGACTAATCTTAGATGGTCCAAGTTTATACACTAATATGAAATAAAATGGTGGTATAGGGACTTTGAACAGTTTTTTGAATGATTCTCCCAAGATGACTGACAGAATTTTGTTTGCAGGATAATAATTTTATTTTTAATGAACCAATCTATCATCAGCTGATATCCACAGCTACAGGTACTGTGTTTGCACATACATACGCAAATATGTTAATGGAATTTTTAGAGCAAGAATATATTTATAAGTCTAAGTTTTTTTTTCAAAATATGTTGTTGAATATTTCATTATAAAGATGATTTAACATTTTTTCTGCAGGGGTGGCACAGATGATGTATCAATTTTTCTAAAAAACGTGGACAAGAATAGATTTGGCTTAATCTTTATCAGACATTGGGAGACTCAGCAGAGTAGTCATTTACATATAATATTATTAATGGAAGAAAGTAAAACAACTTGAAAATTATAAATGAAACCAATGAGAATGATCGATAACCACTTGGTAGTAGCCATCAGCCTATTTGTTTGCTGGCTTCTCTTCCATATGGGGATATTCTGAGAGGTACGAGATCTTGGAAGGTGAAACAAGATGTTTTCTGAAGGAATTTCAGACCATTATAGAGACGTTTGTAAGGCATAGTTATACTGAGGAATCTAAAATCACACCACAAGATATCATTGCTGTCCTGCCAAACTGTTCTAAATATTGTAAGTAGATTTAACAATGACTGTGTAAGCCTGTAAAGTATAACAATCTATCAAGATATTTTAGAAGGACTGTAAATTTTGTTAAAGAATATAATGTGGAGAAATATTTTGTGAATGTAGTGAAAAAGGTGTGGTTAGTTCTGCTTTCTTATGCTTTGCTTTCTACTTTTTGTGTTAATAACCATATAAGCAAGTTATTCATTGAATAAAATTGTAGTCAATTATGTTGGCAAAGAGATAAAGCTCTGATTTTCTCTACCCATTTTGGGTTTGGATAACAGCCTGGCTGCTGAAAGGATCTGGTACAGAGATGGGAACTAAGCTGCATTTGCAGGTTTGCCCACCTCAGAGGGAGGGACTATTGTTGGTCCACAAGGAAAGCTACAACTCCCATGCCTGCCTTGTGGGTATATCACTACGAACCAAAGACTGCATGTATAGCATGCATGTGCTGTCATCTAGAAACACTTGAGAAAGGTGTCCCATGCTATGACATGTACATACATGAAACAAAAAGTCCTACTTCTACAGTGGGTAAAGGCATCACTGCTGGTGATGAACTTTCACCTCTAAGGCATATTAATGGGGCAATCAGCTCTCGATATGGCTGTAGAATGGAACGTTTGATACTTATGTGAGGAAGGGACTCAGCAAGGTGAAACTGTTGAAAACATATCTTAGCAAAAGTGTGAAATTATATGATCAGAATTTTATTGCAAAATAATTAGCTTAAAATCTATAAAAATACCATGTCTATGAAAGCTGTAGTAATGACTGCAAACGTATGATCAGAACATAGATAGAGATGAATAAAGGAGGATTCATATTAATTCAGTGAACCAAGTTACACTGAACCACAAGGCCAGAAAAACAGTTGATATTGGACAATGTTAATTTTAACAATAATACAAAAAATAGATTTTTAGGAGGGTCAAGTGCCTCGTTCTCCATACAATTTCATCTTTAAATATACTAAAACTATGTAACATTGAAGATAAGGAGAAACTTTCTCACTCCATAGTTCCACAAGCTTGTTGAAAATGCTGCATAGTATTTGACAGACCTGTGAAATCAAATAAACTTGTTTGACTAATCCCATTCTAGTTAAACATCTGTCAACAAAACACATTTATCCCAGTAGTGGAACTGTAAACAGTAAAATCTATGTTAATTTTAACAATAATACCCAAATATTTTTGGGAGGGTCAAGTGCCTCATTCTCCATACCCTTTCATCTCTAAATATACTAAAACTATGTAACATTGAATATAAGGAGAAACTTTCTCACCCCATAGTTCCAAAAGCTCGCTGAAAATGCTGCATAGTATTTGACAGACCTGTGAAATCGACTAAATCTGTTTGATTAATCCCATTCTAGTTAAACATCTGTCAACAAAACACATTTATCCCAGTAGTGGAACTGTAAACAGTGAAATCTGTTTAGAAACAGATGAAAATAGACATAAATTAGTGCATGCTAACTCACCCTACACTTACGTTCACCTCAACTGATTTTCAGATGTTTTTCTGTTTCACGATGGAAGATTGTTGTACATAGTATCCCATATTATTGTCTTTTTCTTATTATATACATTCATTATATTGTGACTGCATTATCTTGTATATTATAATTAAGCTACTGTCATTTCTTATCATGTGCACACATTGTACTGTGATTTTCATTTTGTTGTTATTTATAAATTGTGTAATGGACTCTTTCTCGTTGGGCTTCCACTGAAAAATGGGTCTTGTGCCCAGTCAGACTTCCCAGTAAAGAAAAGTAAACAATAATCAAACAAATAAATAAATAAAACATACTTAGTAAGTTTTCTTAAAGGAGTCTTTACTGCTAAATTCTTCAGTTCTTGGTGAGTTTTTTTAAATAACAAGAGGAATCTCATCAAAGTTCTTCAGCTGTGATCATCTGCAGTACTATAAATTGTTTACTTCTAACCATAAAAATCAAAAAATAGAAAGGCCAGCATACAGTGTCACCAAATAAATAGTTTATTAAAAGTATTCTTAACAGAAAAATAAACTGGTTTTGCAATGGTTGCACAAGGGTGGCAACCAGTTAAGGGATTACCTAACAAAGTAGCTTGGGTTGATTTTATATTTGGAGGTTGCCCGTGTTTGAAGTGATAATACAGCAAGATTTTTACCTTTCCTGAATGAGAAAAGACATCTATCACCCAACACTTCACTCAGTGTGGTGTCACATGTCAAGATGTTTCAGTGATGTTGTACAATATTCATTAGTACCTTGGTGTTATGTCCATAAGTGGTTATTAATCTGGGGGACCCATATCTGTAAGAAGACCCCCAAATCTCAATTTATGAGGATGAAACACATTTGTTCTGATAGAAACATCTATACATGTTTTAGGGATGATTTAGTTCTTAGATTTAGGGACAGAGGTTATAAAATGGGTCAAGTCTTACACACAAAACATGAGGTAGATAATATGGAGCATGAGAATCTTCTTCTTTACAAAGACAAGTGTGACAGAGGTGGTGGGCCCCCCAGATTAATAACCACTTATAGACATAACACCACCCTTGTGGCCATTGCATTCACTGCCCCAGGATATGAAAAACTAAAAGCTTCAGCAGCCAAAATACCCCTTAAGTCTATGATATTCCATTTTTTGCTAATTGCACTTTTGATTGGGTGATTTACTTAGCTAGTTGCAATTGTTCAGCATTCTATATAGGGCAAACTTCCAGACGCCTTAAATTCAGAATATCTGAGCATCTTAGTGAGATTAAACATCATAAAGAAACCAATACCCTCTATAAACATACCCTGATACATAAAAATGCCATATTTAATTTCACCATCACTGATAAAATTATGAGACCTAGAAACAATAAATTGGGTTGGCATGATTTGTTATACAGTATGGAGAAAAAATGGATTGTTAAACTGGGAGATCTCTTTAAACCAGGGCTTAATGAGCATCTTTAATTGATCACATGTCCTCTGAATTATGTATTTAAAGTATTTCTTAATTTGCTGATAATCACACTGATGAAGGCTATGTAACTATACAGCCAAAACGGGTTTGTTTTTTTGTTAAGAGTACTTCTAATAAAGTATTTATTTGGTGCCACTGTATACTGGTCTTTCTATTTTTTGATTTGTATTGATTTTTATTGCGACTGTGCAGCTGCCGTACTCGCAGAGGTTTCTGTTGTTTCAGTTTACTTCTAACCATGCAGCAAATGACAGTTCTGCACCTTTCTAATGATGTATATGTATATATGTATATGGATCCCCTTCACTTCACCGAAACGCTAGAAGACCGACACTCTACAGAAGGAGACGAGAAGACCGACGACTCAAATGACCGACAAGGTGAGAACCCGACGGACTCGGTAAGTGTGCGATAGAGTGAGGGATTTAGTGTTAGGGAGCGGACAGGTAAGTGTGCGATAGTGAGGGACTGTAGTTTTAGGGGCGGGTTAAGTGAGTTAGGGTTAGGGTGCAGGTAGGGTGTGTGTGCGATAGTGACGGACTGTAGGTTTAGGGGTGGGTTAAGTGAGTTAGGGTTAGGGTGCGGGTAGGGTAAGTGTGCGGTTGTGTCGGACCTTAGGGTTAGGGTTTGGGTTAAGGTTAGTGCATGTATGGTTGTGTGTATTGTCGGTATTGTGTGTTGTCGGTCTTTTGGTGTCGGTGTTTTGTGTGTCGGCGTTCTGGCGTGTCGGTGTAGTGAAGGGGATCCATGTATATAGGGCAAAGGTTTTCCGATAATAGGGAGACTATTTAAATTGTCTGTATGTAGATTAGAGTGTGTGATATACCTTTAAGAAGCTTTCCAGTAAGTCAGCATATGCATGCAAGTACTGAGCATGTGCAAACAAGAGTGCCATTTTGAGTGAGCAGCCAGAGTGAGAGCTTGCAAGTCTGTAGTCAATCAGTTAGATAGTTTGTTTAGGTTTAGTGTTCCTGCCATTCATCCTGATATATTTGTATACAATAAACTGCATAAACGAACACTCAGCCTCAACATCTTCTTAATGCACGTAAGAAGAGTGATATGTATATGTTAATTATGGCAAGGTATTGCAGAGTTCTTATGACTGTAAGAGATTATCTTCCACTAAAGAATGACACATAAACATAAAAAAACACTGGTCTGTAACTGTCATTCCAGTACAGTGGATTTTAAGGAGGGCTTTATGCTGGAATATTTTTTAGTGATCAGATTTAAGCAAATTCTGTATTAAAGCAGCAAGCCATACATCTGTGTGCACTGCCAGCAGACCTGACTGAGTACAATTAAGGTCTCAGAAGAGTTAAACTGCAGGTCTAATCTATTTAGCAACAAAAAAATCAATATACTAGCTTGACCTGTTATGCTGCAGAACATTTTTTTGTAAAGATTGTATCTAAAGCAAACATTCAGAACATACTGCAGGGAGGTTTTAATACCATACTTGCTGGTCTACAGGATCTGGCAATTCAAGTAAGATAAGGCTTATGTTATACTTTACTTTCATTGCTAATTAAAACATGTAAATCTGCCTACTCCAACAGCATGTTTGCTCTTCTCATAACAATCACTGTATCCCTCTGTTAAAATCTGTATTTCAGCTTCACAGTCCTTAATCTGAAAGTCTGCTGTATCATTTTACTGCATGCAAATCCTTAGAAACTATGATCCGGGGACATTGTAATAGCTTTGCCTTGGCTGACAGCCAGAGGAATGCAACAATGTGCTGAGATTTATCGAAATAAACCCATTGTCTGGGTGCAATCTCTATTTTTATGTTTTATGAGATCCTACAAATGATTACTCTTGAGAATGACCTGAAGTTTAACATTTTTTAAGTTTGCCTCCTGAAAGCATTAAACTGAAACAGGAGTTTGTCGGATTCTGTCTTATCTCTCTGAAGTCAGACTCACATAACTTAAGTTTATGAAGGGGCATAGTGTTCACACAGACATCAACCTTTGTTTCACTTTATTTGAAGTGAGAAAATATTCAGGTTGGCTTTTCACATAGTCAGTTAATGTGTTTCTTAGTATCTAGCTTGACACTAAATTTAAATCCCAGAAGAACCAATAAGAATGCATTATTTGCTAGGAGATGGATGGTAAATTTACAAGGAAGCAATGTTTTCTTTTTCTATACCAGCCCTAGCCTTTTTTTTCCGTACCCCTTCTTGTAGGCGGAGGGAGTGACGAGGTGCTTGGAAGAGATTGAAAGCTAGCAGTCTAAAGCCAGCTCTGGTGTGCTACTCTAGTTAGCATTTCCAATAAGAGATGAATGTAAATGTTGGCTTACTGATAATGCCCCTATGAAGCTTCCGGATGAGAGCACTCCAGAGATGCGAACAGCAAAACAGAATAGTATATTTTGGATTGAGTTATACAAACTGTAGTGCACTTCTTATCAGCTAATATATAGAAATGAATAGTGCAGCGTCTTTATTATTCCATGTAACACTATCTTGTTCAGGCAGTTGCTGCCATCTTACTAAATACTATGAGTGTTTCCTCAACAGCTCCTATATGTCTTTGTGGTTATTAACATGTAGGTGTCTGTGAAGTAAACCTAAACTCATAGCATTACAATGAGATAGGGTGTTACAGCAATATTGTAGAAGTCACCACAGCATTAATCCTTTGGCATTTTTGCAATTTTAACATTCGGTCAATGAGATTCTACAACCACTTTCTTTACTTCAACCAAATGGCCTCCAGATTTTTAAAACTGCAACAATGCTTCATATCAGTCAGTTCTGTTAGACAATGGGGAACACATCTGTTTCCACAAGCTGTGTTTATGTAATATTTCCATAAGGTCAGTGCCTGCAGAATAGCATTTAACTGTCTTCTTCAGACAGTTGTGGCCATCTTACTAAATTATATGGTTGCTAATTAACCAGATCTTGTGTGTGTCTGTGTGTGGGTTTTACATGCTGTTAAGTGCCAACAAAGAATTCCTTACCTCACATCATCTCACAACCAGACACATTTAACACTGTAAACTTTCCACATAGAGTAGAGTCGATGATCCAGTCAAATTGGGACCAAGGGTAGTTCGGATAATCAAAATGTTCAGATAATTAAAGATACATTGAACTGGATAAAAACTTCTAAAATCTTGTTTTTTCTGCACTCAGTGAATACACTTTTCAACAATTCAGCAAGTCCAGTGGACAATAAAGAATATTTTTCACACACAAGCAGGCTACCAGTTCAAAAAAACATGCACAAGCTAATACATACGTTTACATATTCTGACTTTATTTCCTACCCAAAAACTTTGGTAGACTGGGTACGGATAACTGACGTTTTGGATAATCGACATTCCGATAATCGACTCTCTACTGTACAAGTGACCAGCTCTTTGGTAAAGTATGAAATGCATATTACTTAGAGTGAAATATCAGCAAATTAGGACTGCTTCATATATCCATTTCACTCATATGAGGCAAGTGATAAGAAGCCGATCCTGGTTAACTAATAACCTCCATTCTCATATTTGTGTTATGCCTATCATTGCATTCATATTTACTAAAAATTTAAGTATAGCACATTAAATGAGAGACCATATCCCAAACTCAGGTAGTAAAGCAGAACCTACTGCAGTCCTTTATTTAATTTTCCATGTTCATTCCAGAAAATAAATTTGGGAGATAATCTAGTGTAGCTTTAATTGTGACAAAGCCTTTAGTGATGCCTTTGAGCTGGAATGCATGGTAAACATGCCATCAAAAACAAATACAAATGTTCACTTAAAGCTTTTTGATGATATAGTAGTCAGTGTGGATTTTTTTTACTTTGACAGCACTCATATTTCAAGCATATACATTATTTTATCTGACACAAATGAGCACATTTCCTTCACCACCAAAGTTCATATAATTATACCAGTACACGTGTGACACAGAAAAGACAAATGTCATATTAAAAATATTTTTCAATCATTTATCTTTACCACATGATGACTCCAATGACAACTCACATAATGATTTACACTGAAGGATGATTGTAGCCATGGACATATAAATATTTGGTCAACAAATGTTGACCTCACTGTATAACTAACCTCTCATCTGTGTCCCACGGTGTTTGATGTAACTTACTTGACATGTTTTGTATGCTGGAGACATCCCTCCCCTTTGAAGAAAAATAGTGCATTATAAAGCTAACCTAACATCAGGACTTTGCCCTTCCACAATTTGCAACCACGTGTTACTCCACATTGGATTTGACTTGCCTGATGTACTTTGCAGACTGGAAATCCCCCCACCCCCCCAGACAAAAATGCATTGTAAAGCTAACCTGACACTAGGACTGTAACCTCCTGCAGTTGACACCTCTACATATCTCCACTGTTGGATGTAATTCACCTGGTGTGAAGACATCACTAGACATTTGTAATGGACTTTTAGAAAGTAGTAGTGAATAATAAATTTACTTAAACAAAAAGACAAACAGTGCAATTACAGGTTAAATATGCAGACAAATAAGAAAGTGCACAAGGAATATGAAAATCGTAGTTACACAGACAGTAATATTTTAAAGAAAAGCCTGTGCATAGGCTACATACATACAAACATCTAACCACATGCAACTTAAACAGTGCTGAATCCCTCTTGTCATAAGTTCCTAGAAAATAATATGTAGAAAATGCATCTGGCAAACTTACAGGGAAGTGCTCCCCTCAATGTCCTCCAAGTAAAAAAAAAGACAAAACATAGACCAGTCTCAAATATTTATGGGTACTTTAGTCCTGCTCCCCAGAAATCATTACATCATTTCCTTTTGTAGAAAATGATTACATCATTTCATTCCCACAGTAAAAATAGGGATATGGATGGAGAGATGAAAAGTCAGCAAGCAAAGGAGAGTAGTACTGCTGAAATTGAATTCATCCTCAAGTGTTGGTGAGTACCTTTGCGAGGTGGACCCTGTTTTTAAAAAATCTCACCAAGGCAGCACTGATATATAGACTGTATTTATATAGCATATATCATGGACAGAAGTAGGTTAAAAACTAAAAAAAGATAGCTGGGTGCACAAGACCCAGGATAAAAAAGTGTCCAATCCTGGTAGGCGCACTCATGCTAGGACTGGAAAAGATGACAGTGTAGAATCCTCAAAAAACAGAAACATGCCCCCCCCCCCCCCCAGTTGTAGAAGGAAGTAGCAGTCCACAAAAATCACAAAAACTGATAGGCCAAAAAAGAGCCATAAAGACAATAAAGTGGACTATTGAGGATAAGAAAGAAATAATGTATTGTTACTATTATGCAAAAAGCCCAGAATTTCCAGACACAGGGTGTACAAAATGATTAAAAGAAAACTTAAAGGAAAGAAAAATACTTCCGCAAGAAAAACTGTCAGAAGCTTCAAATGAAAATCTATGTTCATTCATACAACAGACTTGTGAAAAACAGTATATAGATCAAGAAACCTTGAACTATTTGGAAAAAGAAGCATCTGATTAAGTGCGAAAATATAAACAACAAAACCAAGAGATATTTGAAAAATATAAAAAAGAAATATGGACATGGGGAAAAAAGAGAGATTTGATATGGTGCAATATTTATGCAAAGGAGAAAGCCAAATGAATCAATGTGAAGAGGGCAGCCCCAAAGATAGTCAAAGAGAAGTACAATCGAAATCCAGATATGGAAAGTTTCACAATAAAAATAACATCACAAAGATGGAACGTAGAAAAGAAAATTAGAAAAGCAGAAGTTAAAACATAGAAGTTGAAGTTATTGAGTGCTTGCGAATTGAATATTTGGTGTAGGAGGCATAGCACAAGTTATGTCACAGCAGGATGGAGTGAGTCCCCAAAGTAGGGAGAAACAGGAAGATCAAGAAAAGGAGATTTAATATGGTGTAATATTTATGCAAAGGAGAAAGCAAAACTAACCAATACAAAAAGAGCAGCATCAAAGATATCTGAAGAGAAATATAGGCAAAGAAATCCAGACATGGACAGCTTTACAATACAAAAAATAAGAAGACAAAGAGGAAAAGTAGAAAAGGAGGTTAGTAATGGAGAAGTTAAAGAAATAAAAACTGGGGTCACTGAGTACCTGCAAAGTGAAGGATTCAGTGTAGAAAATCTAATTCAGAAGGCACCACAACAGGATAGGTTCATAGGTAGGTACTAGGCTATCAGCCCAAGAGCCTAAGTAAGCCTAGCCAACAAGGTTCCCTGGCTTTCACCACCCAAGAAAATTATTTTCCTGCCCCCCTGTCAAGCAGAGCCACAGAAGTGATCCCTGGGGTAAATTTCCTATTTCCCATCCCCGCATCAAGATTTTTCATAAAGAGTGCTAATGAGAAGCTTTGTTTGATATAGATGAGTAGCTTGTTCCAGAGTATGGGAAGTCACTGGGACAGGAATCTATCCCTCCAGCATGTTCTGTTTATTGTGATGACAAGGTTAAGGTCCCTAGAGGGTGTAGCTTGGAGGGATTGGGATTTCTTTAGGTGGAGCATGTCCATCAGCTCTGGGTTTGACATAGCTTTGTATGTTAGGCAGAGGTTACCTCGGAGTAGGCGATATGCGACGGAGTAAAGCTGGAGTTTTTGAGACGGTCAGCATAAGGCATCTGTTTCAGACTGGTAATCCTCTTTGTGAGGTACTTCTGCAGCCTTTCCAGCTGTTGTAGATGTCTTGTGAGGTGCATTCTAAAAGGGGCATTGTACTCTATAATGGGTCTAATGAGTGACGAGTAGAAGGGAACAATGACCTCTTTTTTCCAGGATGAGAACACTTTTGTGATGAGGTGTGCCACATAGAAGGATTTCCTGACCACTGTGGCGATGTGATTATCAAAGGTGAGACTACTGTCTACCTGGGTCCCAAGGTCTCTTATCACACTTTCAGTATTAAGTATACTGCCGCCTATGTGGTAGTTCATGGGTACAGAGTAATGGATATCCAAATTAAGGGGAAATCAGTGGAACAGGAAGCAATTGGTCAGGTGCCATATGAAAATAATTTGAAGCCTTCCACAGGAAACCCGTTTAAACATTCACTTGAAGCTAGACAGCAAGGAAAGGAACAGGAAATGGTAGAAACTCTGATGCAGTCAATGTTGAGTGAAAGGCCAGTGAGTTCCCATATGACAGAGCAACAGAAGGCATGAGATGAAGTTGAACAGAATGTGCCACAGGAAGATGGTATAGAATCTTCTATAGAATGCCCACAGGAATTGGAAAACAAGGGATGTGCCCTTAGTCTGGAAGAAAATGAGCTAAGAGAAGAGTTGTTTGATTTAATAGACATAGACAGATATATCAGTATCAACGAAAGAATAGCAGAAGGTTAACAAAACCCAAAAAGTCAGAAGTTTGATAAAACAAATGAATGCACTAATTAGGACTGTTCATAGAGACCCATGTGATATAAAAGAAGTAAACAGGATATATTACTGTGCAGCTAAATTAATAACTGATAAAGTTCTACCACAGGACACAGGGTAGTGAGGGAAAGGAAGGGAAGAAATTGAATACATCATGGAAATATTGAACAGAGAAAACTATAAAACAGTTAAGAAAAGAAGTGTCACTGTTAGAAGATTATAGAGGAGGGAATAGATCAACAAAAATACTAAGAAAAATAGATGTGATAAATACAATGTGCAGTATTAGAACAAACCAGGATCTATCATGCACTATTGCAAATAAACTAAAAATTTCAGCACAGGCAGAAAGACTTAGAAGATATAAAAATAAATATAAAGGAAAAGTACAAAATATGCAATTTATTGATGATCCAAAAAAGTTTTATGAGAATCGTGAAATAAGGTAAAAGGAATTGAAAGACCACCAAAAAAAGAAGAAAAAGGTACATTTTGGAGAAGTATCTATGAAGATCCTGTGGAACATAACAAGCATGCTAAATGGATAGAAGAAATTAAAGAAAGAATAAGAGGTTCAATGATGCAGGATATGAAATGGGATGAAGTAACAGCCAGAGAGATTGAAACAAAGTTAAGAAAAGCCTCTAATTGGAAAACCCCAGGCCCACATGCAGTAATTATTTTTTGGCTGAAAGTATTAGCATCTTTGCATGAAGATTTAGCCATGAGTAAAAACTATTTATATGCATACTCCAAACAGACACCAGCCTGGTTAACAACAGGAAAAACAATGCTCCTACTTAAGAGTGAACCTGCAAGCTACCCTAAAAATTATAGACCAACAACTTGCCTTCTGATAACATATAAACTATACAAGGGAATTGATGCTGATAGAGTTTATAGTCATTTAGAAGAAAACTCAATTATGGCAGTAGAACAAAAGGGCAATAAAAGAAAGTCATATGGAACAGAGGATCATTTGATGTTAAGTAAAGTCATAGTGGAGAACTGTAAAAAGGAGAAGAATCTAAGTATGGCATGGATTGACTAGAAAAAAGCATTGATAGTATCCCACATTCATGGATAAAAGAGTGCTTAAAAATGTATAAGATACATCCTACACTGATTACAGTGATCATGAAACAGTGGCAGACCACTTTGCAATTAAGCCATGGTAAAGGACAAATTATAATCCCAGGGATAAAAATTCAAAGGGGGATATTCAAGGGGGACTCTCTGTCACCGCTGCTATTCTGCCTTGCCCTTAACCCATTAAGCTGTCTACTTAACAGCTTAGCCCATGGCTATAATTTGGCTCCTAGAAAACAACAAAGTGTAAAGACTTCTCGTCTCTTTGTCGATGATTTAAAACTGTAAAGCTTATCGGATGAGGAACTAAAAGCACAACTGCAAGCTGTCAAAACTTTTTCAGATGATATAAGAATGTCATTTGGTATTCCGCGGTGGTGCAGCGGTAGCGTTATTGCCTCACAGCAAGAGGTTCTCCCGTTCAATTCTCGGCTGGAGTGCGGGGAGTGCCTTCTGTGTGGAGTCTGCATGTCCTCCCCGCAGTTGGGTGGGCATTCGAAAGACATGCATAAATGGCCGTGCCTTTGTTGAAGGTTGAACGTCGAGCTGGCACCTCGGCATTCGTGAAAATCTACTGCCAATCATTAGCGGACCGGAGTTCCGCTGTGGTGACCCCTAACCGGGAAAAGCCAAAAGACAACAACAACAATATAAGAATGTCATTTGGTCTTGATAAATGTGCAAAAGCAATCTTTAAAGCAGGAAAACTGCAGCACTAGGAAAACATTAGTTTGGGATAAGAATGTGATATAAAAGAAGTTGAGTAAGAGGGAGTGTATAAATACTTGGGAACTGGTGAAGGATCAACAATAAAACACAAACAAATGCGAGTAAAACTTAGTAAGGAATATTTCAGAAGACTTAAATTAATCCTGAAAACAGCACTGACATCTAGGAACAAAATTCAAGCTATAAACCAATTTGCTCTTCCTGTCCTAACTTACAGTTTTGGAGTGACTGACTGGCCCCAAAACATGCTGGATAGATTAGATAGGAAAACAAGAAGGATGGTTCATGCTCACCAAATTATTTATAAAAATCGGTACATACCAAGATTATGTAGTCACCATTCCGAAGGAGGGATGGGCCTCCTTGAAATTGATTATATGTATAGATCTGCAATCGTGGGACTCCATACATATCTGCTGACCTCACAAGACCCAAACGTAGTGAAAGTTTTGAAACATGAAGAGAATAAATCTAAGATTACTTTTCTGCTTAATTTAGTAGAAGGATATCAGTGTCAAGCAGGAATGGAAATCAAACCATAAGTGGATGAAAATCAGGCAGCAACTGTATGTGCCAAAAAACGAAAGAAAGAATATAAGGTGAAGGACCAGATGAGAAGGCAAGAAATGTGGAAAAAGTATAAATATAGTTGCAAGTATAGAAAACTTCTAAATGTTGATCAGGAACAAATGCAGGAATGGTTAAGGAGAGGCAAATTCATACCAAGAGATTCAAAACAGCCATTAATTCCAACAGGACAAACTTGTAAAACTCAGACCAGGCTCCACGATATGATGAGATCCACTTTATTCACAACACCATCAGACATAAAATAAAACCGATAATTCTGTAGTTACAATGAAACACAGGATATACTAAGCGCTTTCACCCTTCCAAGTTTAAGGGCATCATCAGAGTACAAGCCTTTAGGTTACACAGCAAAATAAATACTCCTCAGTAATATAAAACAACGCCCACTGTTAATTGATAAATTAATCTGATGTTATATAAGTAAACCACTTAATAATACGAGCACCCGATACATAAATGACAAGTTGTACAATACATACTTTTTCAGTTGATAATGTGAATATAAATATAAATATATAAATATAAATGTTTAAAAATTTTTGGCTTAATAAAAAGGACTTTACATAGTAAAAAAGCTTTGTATACAAGAAATAATGCAATAAAATAAAATAAAATAAAATAAATTAGATGATGTATTATAGTGTTCACAAAAAATGTATATGTATATACAAAATTAGAACTATGTCATAGATACCTTTATATCATAAAATAATAAATAGATATAGATGTAAATTGGTGATTAAAAAACATGAAAATAGTGAATAATTATATGTCTGAATATAAAATATACAATAAATATTTATAAATATATGAATAGATAAATCTGTGAATAGATAAATTTATTAAATAAATTTGTATATATATGTATTTTTTGTGCAAATGCAAAAAATAATATTAACTTGTAGTTAAATTGTATTGAACCTAATTCATTATTGTTTAGTTCTAAATCTGTAATTTGTGATCATAATAGTCAGACTATACACAGTATGATCTCCATTTTAAAATACTGGAGATGGAGATGTTCCCATTTAGACCAGGTAATACACTTGCATTTAACCTTAGTTGCCACAAACATTCTTTAGTCAATAGTAGGTTGTCACAATCCCCTCCCTTATCGTACTGATTGGGAATACGATCAATGACAAAAAATACAAATCTCTTAAAATTAACACATTTAGTACTGTGCATATATAGAGCATTTGTTAGCTTTCTTTTTTTAATGTCCCTGTTGTGTTCTAGAATACGGTCTTTCAACTTTCTGATTGTTTTGCCTACATAGTAGGCTATACAAGAAACACATGTAGCAATGTATATAACTATTTTGGTGTTACAGTTGACATAACCAGGACATTGCAAAGATCTACCGTATCCCTGTACCATCGTATATGGACCATCATTTATAAATTTACAACTCTTGCATAGACCACACTTACTCATTTTTGATGTACAAAATTTTGTCATGTTTTTACTACCTTCCATGATTTCCTTCAAATTTCTTCCCTTACTATATGTAATTTTGGGATAGTGCCCTAAAATCTCCTTATAATCAGTGTTGTTGGAAAAAATACAAGACCAAGTGTCATATAGTGTCTTGGCTATAATACTAGATAGTTCATTGTGTGGAAGAATAAATGTGTCGTAGTGTTTGTCTGTTTTATCTATAATTCTGTTCTCATTTGATAGACCATACTTAATAATAGGTTTAAAAATATTATTTCTTTTATTTGTCACTTCATCCTTAATAGAATTAATGAGGTTCAAAGAGTATCCCCTATCTAGGAACATTTCAATTATGTTCTTAATTTCTTTTTCAAAATTAATGTCCTCACTAATAATACGTGACAACCTTACCATCTGGCCTTCACCAGATTCTTTTTCTGGAATTGTGGGTGGCAACTACTGTAGAGGAAAGGTGGAAGCACTTGCCATGGGCAGGGTGAGTGGGATTGTTGATTATCTTCCTAGCCCTTCCAACACACCAAGTCTCATGCAGATCATCCATGGATGGGAGTGAGGGACAAATTACTTTTTCTGCTGTCCTCACTACCCTCAGGAGAGTCTTGCGGTCAGATGCTTTGCAGTTACTATATGAAACTATGATGTTATTTGAGGAGATGCTCTCGATGGTCCCCTTGTAGAAAGCTTTGAGG
The DNA here is from genome assembly GCF_019279795.1 of Protopterus annectens. NCBI lineage: Eukaryota > Metazoa > Chordata > Ceratodontiformes > Protopteridae > Protopterus > Protopterus annectens. The sequence goes on along the minus strand of NC_056738.1, from coordinate 111,257,837 downwards.
ATGGACTGAGACAGGTATGCCTTCCTCAGTTGCCATACAAAGTGCAAACATTGTTGTGCCTTCTTCACCGTGTGGCTAATATGAGTCGACCAAGATAGGTCATCTGAGATGTGCACTACCAGGAACTTGTTGTTTTTGACTCTTTCCACTGCCACCCCCTTAATTTTCAGAGGCTGGTGTATCTCCTGAGTGCTCCTGAACTCCACTATTAATTATTTGGTCTTGCTTACATTTAAGGCCAGATTGTTGCTGTCACACCAGCCTATCAGATGCTCCACTTCATCCCTGTAGGCTGTTTCCTCACCATTTCTCACAAGGCCTACGACAGTGGTACCATCTGCAAAGTTAAAACAAATAAGATACCGAGCCTGCAAAGCTTGAAAGCAAAGTATAATTTATTAAACAAAACAAAAGTACAGGTAAGTGCTTTTGCAATTTGCTAATCACTTCATCAGACAAGCTTGTTAAAAGATAACCAACATTTATATACTGCAACAATCAAGCCATGCTTGAAATCAATTAAACAGTTCTTAAAGAGACATTAGTTCATCATATATAAAACCTATGCAAAAAAAGTTTGAAATAGCCTAAAAATTTATTTGATAAGTAATATACAAAGAATAAACAAAATATGCATAAAAGTGTGTAATAACACTTGTTAAAATTCCTGGTTATGTATGTATAAACAACATCCACATTCAGTGTTTCAAAGGGCGTGACTTCAGAAAAGGCTTTAGTGTGAAAGCCTCATTTAAGCCTAGTGGTTTTTCAGCATTAAAAAGCAAAATCCATTTCTGTTCTGCCCCTTCAGTCCGATTAACCAAATCACCACCCCTCATGCTAACATCCAAAACTTGTGAGACCATAAACCTGAAATTATGTTCAACACCATCATGTTGTGCTAGAGCATTTGTATCTTTCTTATTGTTAGTGTCTCTATGATGCTCAAGTATTCTGTCTTGATGACTGTGTTAGATTCATGCTTGGCCATGCAGTCATGCATCAACAAGGTGAACAGCAGAGGACTCTGGACGCATCCCTGAGGGACTCCCATGCTCAGTGTAATACTGATTGAACTGTTATTTCCCACACATACATTTTGGGGTCTGTTGCTAAGAAAGTCCTGTATCCAGTTACATAGGGAAGTGTTGATGCCCAGCTGGATCAGCTTCAATATCAGATTCTGCGGGATGATAGTGTTAAAGGTGGAACTAAAATCTATGAACAGCATTCTGACATAGCAATTCTTGTTCTCTAGATGTGTCAAGGATTCATGAAGTGCTATAGCTATTGCATCAGCCATGTAGCAGTTAGATCTGTAAGCAAACTGTAATGTATCCAGTGTTGCAGGTAAGTCTGAAGAGATATGGTTCTTGATCAATTGCTCAAAAGACTTCATTACTGTTGATGTAAGAGCAACTGGACAGTAATCATTTAGGCTTGTCGGTGGGTTGTTTTGGGTAAGGGAATGATTGTCATATTTTTGAAGCAACTGGGTACAATGGCTAGTTGCAGGGATGTGTCATATATATCAGTTAGTACAGTGGACAGTTGGATAGCACACTCTCTTAGAACCCTTTCCATAATATTATCAGCACCAGCTGCTTTTCTTGGGTTTACTCACTTCAGGGTCTTCACAACATCAGATGTTCTTAGACATAGCACCTCTTCACCCTGTTTGACAGAAAGCTTATTTGGCACAGTGTTGTTCTCCATATCTAATCTGCTGAAGTAGGTGTTTAATTTGTTCAGAAATTCTATGTTGTCATCACATGGGGAGGATGCAAGCCTGTAGTCAGTTATGGTTTGAATGCCTTGCCAGAGATGTCTGAAGTCCCTTTGGTCAGAGATCTGTTCCTGAATTTTATGTCCGTAGGTCCTCTTAGCCTCCTTTATATCTCTACTTAGATTTGCTCTGGCCCCTCTTAGGGTATCCTTGTCTTTTGATTTAAATGCAGCATTTCATGCCTTTAGGAGCTCATATACTTCACCAGATATCCAGGGTTTCTGATTAGCCCGCATGTTGATACATTTCATGACTGTTACTTCATCAACACATTTTGAAATATAGGCCATTACAGATTCCGTACACTCTTCCAGGTCAATATGGTGGTCCTTTACAGCTGCATCTCTAAACACTGACCAGTTTGCACATTTGAAGCTGTCCTGTAGTGCCACGACTGCTCCTTCAGGCCATATTCTTACTTGTTTGGTTGTAGGTTTGCCCCTTTTAAGGCGTGGTGTGTATGCAGGAAGCAGCATGATGGCCAGATGGTCTGACATGCCCAAATGTGGATAAGGTACTACTTTGCAGGACAGTTTTACATTTGTGTACACCTTATCCAGAGTGTTCTCCCTTCTTGTTGTAAAGTTCACATGTTGATGGTAATGGGGTAATAAGGATTTCAAGTCAGCTTGATTGAAATCACCTGCAATTGTATGGGCAAACCCAGGGTTCTTATTCTGGAGGTCATTTATTAACAAATACAGAATGTTTAATGCCACATTGGTATTAGCACTAGGGGGGGTGTAAACAGCTGTTATGCTCACTCCATTGAATTCCCTAGGCAAGCAGAAGGGTCTGCATTTTAGTGACATGAAATCAATGTTCTCTGAGCAGTGCGAGGTGATTATTTCATAGTTTGCACACCAGTTGTTGATATACACACAAACACCCCCTCCACGAGATTTGCTACAGAGAGACTGATTTCTGTCAGCACAAAATAATGACATCCCCTCCACATATATTATACTATTATATAATACTGGGGTTCAGACAAGCTTCAGTAAACAACTATTTCTCACCTTAGATTGTGTGGAAAGATCCATCCTTAAGAAGTCCATCTTGCTCTCCAGTGAGCATACATTTGCTAGCAGCATGAAAGGAAGTGCAGGCCTGTGTGGATTTCTTTTCAGTCTGGCCTTAATTTCTGCTCCATATCTTTTCCTTTTAATAAGCTTCCCATGTCTGATTGCCCTTGTCCATGAGGCACATACTCACCACACCCAGGGTGAATTTATGGTCGCCCATCCAGTTGTCAAGGTTGCGCTTGAATAGGCTCATTGAGGAGCTCTGCTTCACATGGAGTGGGAGCTTATTCCGGAGGAGTAGCAATCACTGACAGATATATCTGTCTCTCCAGCATGTTCTGTTAACATCACAGGCTAGGATGAGATCGCTGGAATGAGTTATTCTTGCTCCATTTGATTTGCAGATGTGCAGCATTTCCATTAGGGCAGAGTCAGAGACTGCTCCACAGGCCAGGCACAGGTTGCAGGGCTTTACAGGTTTACAGTGACAGGGCTTTCAGTCTTTACATGTATTTCATGTTTTGGAGGCCCTGGATTCTCTTGGTTAGAAACCTCTGAGGTCTCCAGTTGCTGCAGGTTTCTGGTGAGGTACACACAGAAGGGAGTATTGTGCTCAATTAGTGGTCTGATAAGGGTTGAGTACAGTGGAGCTATAACCTCCCTGGTCTTGGATGAGATGCCCTTATTTATGAGATGCTGAATGAGGAATGCTTTTCTTACCACTACAGACACATGGTGATCAAAGTTTAGAATGCTATCAGCATGTGTTCCCAAGTCTCGCACCACAGAGTTTGAGCTTAGAGAGGTGCTATCTATATCATAATTAGCATGAGCTGCTTCTTTAGTAAAGGAGATAATGAGGCATTTTTTGCGTTAAGTTTTAGTCTGTGAGTTTGGCATCAATCATTTGTCTGTGTCAGCCCTTTCCATAATATGTTAACATCATTGGGGGACTCTATGATTGTGCCTAGTTTACAGTCATCTGCAAATCTGGTATGCCGCAGGCCATCTACCTTCACCTGGACTTCAGAGAAATAGATTCCAAACAGTAGAGGGCCCATCACAGATCCTTGGGGTACACCACTGGTAACTGGTCTACTGGTGGAAGTGGACTCCCCAGCTTTGACAGTGTGAGTTCTGCCAGTGAGCCAGTTTGCTACCCATCTAGTAATGTATGGGTTCTTTGTTCACCACCACAAATACTGGTTACAAATAGATTTTGTTTTCTAAAATTCAAAGTATTAACTCCAAATGTTAACATGGTATAACTGGCTCCAATGTACTTCTTGTAGCAGTCCAATATCTATACATATACATCTGTCAGCAAGATAACACATCAAATTATGGCATAATCCTACCCTTGATGTCCACGTGGTTAGATAAACATTAAGAATTCACCTGAATAGAACATAAGACTATGGTATACTTTTGTCTGTAAGGGCTGCATATAATTCCACTCTCAGAAATATTCTAGTAAATATGTAACTATGTCAGCTGGACTTCACATGTGGTCTGTTCAAAATATATTTCCCTCAGGGAAAAAAAAATTAAAGATATGGATCACAAAAATAAATTTGTATGGAGTCACTCACTAGAACAATAATAAAGAGAAAGTCAAGCAGATACCTTTGCTGCCCTTGAACCTAAAAAGATTTCAACCTGTTTACATGAGGACAGAATTCCATTTAAGATCTCAGTAAACATTTTAAAGTTTGCCAAACCCCCAAATATGATTTCTTCACTTTACTATGAGAGAACTCACATTACAGATCACCTTAATACATTCCATAGCTTTGAATCGACTTATCATAGCATATACATTAAGACTGGCACAGATAAGGATAAAACACTAACTGATTACTATATAGAAAGAGATTTCTAGTCCACTGCCCTTCTGAGATGAAAGTAAGAGTGGTAGGCAAGCATTCCTCTCACCCCCTAACCAGCTCCTACAGAGCCTGGGCCATTTTGTCAAACTTGGGTCATATGGCTTTGATTCTAACTACATGGCCACTGTTTTTCCTGATCCCCCATTTTGGCCAACTAGACTCCCCAGAAATTCTAAGGTCCCATTTATCCCACTTCCAATCAAGAACCATATGGTCCAGTCATTCTCCTTCAGCCAAGAAACAGAAGACAGGCATAGTGTCATCATCATCTGTGGTCGGGACTGTTTTTTTTTTTTCAAGCTCTATCATTTCCTGCCATGGCTGCTATTACTGCTGCATGATTGTGTCTGAGGGCAAAATTGCTCTTACACATGGTGTCTGTGAATACAGCACTAGGTACCGTAAATTTATGTGCAGGTGATGGTCCTTCATTGGACCAGTAGCAACACCCTTCCCTTAAAGTGGATGGACTGCCACCAGCTGCTCCACTTTACCATCTTGATGTCCATTTCTCCAGCATCCAAGTCACTCAGTTATCTGGGAAAAAGGGCTTTATGGTCAATATTTTCCATAGATTTTAAACAGTAGTTATTACACTCATTCTTCCAGCACTAATGGTTTATGTCTGTAAGACAAACACAGGATGGAGACCACAATTCAATAAGCAGTTCTGTCCACTTTCATTTATTACTGAGTTTGTGATCACTGCTTTGGCAGAGAATTCTAAAATGTAGCTATATTCCCTACTATTGAGGGTTTATACGCGCAGAAAAATCATGGATAGCACTCTGACAGTAGAGGGATTATGAATAGTCTAAAGGTGACAAAAGGAAGATAAATGTACAGTTACACTAGATGTTTCCAAGCTCTTCACAGGTTCAAGACCCTACTTAAATCGAACTTCCTTTTCTTCTTTAGAAGAACTGTGGAAAAACATTGCTGCTAAGCTGTTTGGAATTAATCTAACAAAATTCCTGTTAACGCTCTCACTCAACAAGAATCCCCTTTTTCTCCTTACCTTTTTATCTTCTGATTATAACCACATGTATCAGTAAAAGCATGTTTACTATGCTGGAAGTCATATATAGAGATTCGGCATGATCCAAAATCCTTTAGCAAAGGTTCAAAAGTACACAGGTTTAGAATCAAGCTGATCTTTCTTCAGATAAAACTTTTCTATTCTTTATTTTCTTTTGTACAAGAGTGTTTATTAAAGAAGTCAGATGAGTGCATTCACCCAGTAGGCAGGTAAATTAATGAATCCAACTTATTGGGCAAAAGCACTCATGTGACTTTTTAAATAAATGTCTTGTATGGAAGAAAATAAAGAGTGTTATTTGAAGAAAGATCAGACGGATTGTAAACCTCTATGCATGATGATTTCCTCTACTGTTGTCATTGTTAGTCCTTAAATGCACTTTTGTAAAGCGGGCTTAGTATGAGAATATATTATATCCACACGACCATGGATTTCCTTTGAAGAACAAACACATATTTAATACCACAAACCAGTTTATTTTATCATGGCATTTATACCCTATTTCACCTTATCTTTTCATCTTCTATTAAGAACCTTCCTTTAGAAACATATGTTCCAATGGTGGTATTAATATCACACATTATTTTACCACAGCATTTACAGGTGCTATCCTTACATCTCTCTCAGCAAGCTGTATCAAAACATGGCTCTTCTGATGAAACTGATTCCTATATTGATATATTTGTTAACCTAGTGAGTACACTAGTCAATGAGCCCTTTTCAGCCATAGCACAACAGCCAAGCACAGTCATTAAACACATATCACATTGCATTGCAATTCTGTCAATGATTCAGCATACATACATAATGAAAATACCAACTAAATATGCACTGGAAAAATTACACCATTAGAAATTGATAACACTGAAAAGTGACACTAATGGACAATGGTATCTAATCATTTGGAGTGTGGTTTCTAATTGCAAACATAATCTAAATAAGGCATTAGCACATTTACCTCAAAGTACAAGTTTCTGCCCTCTGTTTGCATATAATTTTCATAGACAGCAGATTGTTAAGGCTTTAATGAAAGCAGCACTAGTTTTACAACTTCATAGAAAAAAATATATCCCATGAATGGATTTGAATTTCATGTTGCAGAGATTAACTTTAACACCATTTGAACTGCTTGCTTCAGTGGACACTAAAATAACCTATCATCATAGGCACTGTTTAGAGTTGCTGTAAACCTCAGTAAGACAGAAGTAGAAGCCAATCCATTCAGTTTTTAATAATGAAAGTCTGTCCCTAAAGCTGAATTCTTCCTTTATGCCCAAGGTGGTCTCAACAGTGTCCAAACCAATCTAAAATACCAAAATGAAGGGTTCATCTAAGTAAAACTCTAACAGAAGATCTAGGTAATATAAAATGCTTGGAGTTGGGCAGTAAATTGGAAGTCCGGGAGACAAATCTTTGCTATTTTTGTAGATAAGATTTACTGTATATTGTTTACCGTCTCTCTTTATAGCATATAGACATGGTTGGAAATGGAATCACTGTTTGAAATGTGCATTCTGCTATCCAGGCTGAAATAATGAGGACTTATGTAGCAGTGACAGCCATGGAAGAATACTAACTTCATCTAGAAAGAAAGAGAAGCATTTATGTCTTCAGTAAAAAGGCCTATAAAATGAGGATAGCTCTGCTGTTTTTCACCTATAAAAGCACTTTCTGCATCATAAGAAATTAGGAAAATAATACTTAAATCCATGACATTGAGTGCTTGTTCTCTAAAAAAACTGCCTGGTGAGGATGCAGGGAGCAAAGCATTTGTACTTAATTGTTAAAATCTGCAGCACACAGGTCCACTTCTGGCATGCACCATATTTGTACAACATTCTGAAAAGTCTGTGGATCACATTTTCATTCATGGGCCGGAGTTATCCGTGTGCTCTGGCAATCTTTTAGCTGATTCAACAGGCCAGAAAGATGAGCTGATGAGAGCTGTTAATTGTGTTGAACAGCCCAGTGTCAGATCAAAAGTGTTTGTAAAAAAAAGTTGGAAAGCTTTGGCTCCCCTGCTTGTTCAGTTACCACATAACTTTGCTGGTATCATTTGTTGATTTAAAAGTAACCTGGAAGGAAGCTGCTTTGAAAAGGATTCAAGACTCTGTGCATAGCTTTCATCTCTTTCAAGCTGCTATGCACAGACCTTTCTTTTTGAGGCCAATTGTCCAGAATGAAAAAAAAATGTTGAAGTGTGCTCCCCAAGCACAGTGTAAAGAATGTCTAAGAATGTATTGTAAACTGTTGAGTTACTGATGGAAAAAAAAAGACATCCATTTCAATAACATACTTGGTTCATGAGTACTAGACAGTCAGTCTGCAGACCATTGCAATCCTGTTCAGAAGTTCTCTCCAGTCTTAAAGCTGGCTATGTAAGATTGACCAGGAAGAATCTGACACTACCCAACCAATCATCTAAGTATACCTTGAAGGTGACAAAGGTGTTACTCTGTTTGAAATGCAGTGGAAGTTTATTCCAGAGGTAGGCAATGTTTTAGAATATAAATCTATCATCCCAGTCTGTCCTATTTATGTGTTGATGAAACTTTAGATCCATTGATTTCATATTTAAAGAACAATTTGTTCTGCAAAAGAACAGAAGGTCAGAGAGGAATGGCTCTTTCAAGGACCAAAAGGTTTGACACAGTTCTGTTTCTTGTGAGTCAGACAGAAATTAGAAGAGGTCAGTTATGGAGTCACACATGCAACAGGTCAGCTAAGGTTAATTATCTGTGAACTGGGGTGTGGAGCTAGCAAGTAAACCTTCTATTTAAGGGGTAAAATAAAACATTGCATTGCTTTAAGGGGTAAAATAAAACATTTCAGAGCTTTACTGGAAAGGCTCACACAGATTCTGGAACAGTTTGCTGTGAGGGAAAGGTTAGTTTGCTTTTCATTTGTTGTGCTTTGTATTACTATATTGCCCTTTTCTATTTTGTATACTGTGATTTGTTTTCTTTACACTGTGCTTTACTTGCATCCTGCTTTTAACTGCATAGTAAAACTTGAAAAGAGACCACAGATCTGTTTGCTGTGGGGGAAAGGTTAGTTTGCTTTTTATTTGTTGTACTTTGTATTACTTTATTGCCTTTTTCTATTTTGTATACTGTGATTTGTTTTCTATACACTGTGTTTTACTTGTATTCTGCTTTAAACTGCATACTAAAACTTCAAAAGAGACCACAGCTCTATCTCTTGTGAGTCAGACAGAAATTAGAAGAGTTCAATTAAGAAGTTACACATAAGTTACAACAGGTCAGCTAAGGTTAATCATCTGTGAACTGAAGGGTGGAGCTAGGAACTAAACCTTATATTTAAGGGGTAAAATAAAACATTTCAGAGCTTTACTGGAAAGACTCACCCAGATTCTGCTACAGTTTGCTGTGGGAGAAAGGTTAGTTTGCTTTTTATTTGTTGTGCTTTGTATTACTTTATTGCCTTTTCTATTTTGTTTACTAAGATTTGTTTACTTTACACTGTGTTTTACTTGCTCTCTGCTTTTAACTGCAAACTAAAACTTTAAAAGAGACCATGCCTCTGTCTCTTGTGAGTCAGACAGAAATTAGAAGAGGTCAATTAAGGAGTCACACATAAGTTACAACAGGTCAGTTAACGCAAATCATCTGTAATCTAAGGGGGTGGTGCTAGGAACTAAACCTTCTGTTTAAGGGATAAAATAAAACATTTCAGAGCTTTCCTGGAAAGGCTCACCCAGATTCTGTTACAGTTTGCTGTGAGGGAAGGGTTAGTTTGCTTGTTATTTGTTGTGCTTTGTATTACTTTATTGCCTTTTTTTATTTTGTATACTGTGATTTGTTTTTTGGGGATGCACAACCCAGTGCATTTCTTTGTGCCAGTCCCAAGCCTGGATAAATGGGGAGGGTTGCATCAGGAAAGGCATCCGGCATAAAACTTCGCCAAATAATTCATGCAGACACCAGTAAATATTTCCATACCGTATTGGTTGAGGTCCGGGTTAACAATGACCGCCAGCAGTACTGTTAGCCAACAGGGTGCTGGCAGAAATTGGGCTACTTGTGTCTGATGGAGGAGAAGAGGCAGAAGGCATGGCTGAAGGCAGAAAGAGAGGAGAAAGGCTAGAACTGTGGTAGTGAAGGTTGGAACTTTGAATGTTGGCAGTATGACTAGTATAGGGAGAGAGCTAGCTGATATGATGGACAGAAGGAAGGCTGGTATATTGTGTGTGTAGGAGACCAGATGGAAGGGGAGTAAGGCTAGGTGTATCAGAGGTGGGTTCAAATTGTTTTATCATGGTGTGGATGGGAGGAGAAATGGTGTAGAAATTATCCTGAAGGAAAAGTATGCTAAGAGTGTTTTGGAGGTGAAAAGAGTGTCGGATACAGTGATGTTTATGAAGCTGGAAATTGATGGTGTAATGATGAATGCTGTTAGCGCATATGCTTCACAAGTTGGGTGTGCGATAGATGAGAAAGAAAAATTTTGGAGTGAGTTGGATGAAGTGGTGATGACTGTACAGAAGGGTGAGAGAGTGGTGATTGGAGCAGATTTCAATGGGCATGTTGGTGAAGGGAACAGAGGGGATGAGGAAGTGATGGATAGATATGGTGTTAAACAAAGGAATGCAGAAGGTCAGATGGTAGTGGATTTTGTGAAAAGGATGGACATGGCTGTGGTGAATACGTATTTTAACAAGAGGGAGGAGCATAGGGTGACATACAAGGGTGGAGGAAGAGGCACACAGGTGGATTATATCTTTTGTAGGAGGGGCAGTTTGAAGGAGATTGGAGACTGTAAAGTGGTGACCAGGGAAAGTGTAGTTAGGCAGCACAGGATTGTGGTTTGTAGGATGACATTGGTGATCAAGAAGAGTAGGAGGAGTGTGAGGGCAGTACCAAGGATCAAATGGTGGAAACTGAAAAAGAGTAATTGTGAGGTGGAGTTCAGGGATGAGTTAAGACAGGCACTGGGTGGCAGTGAAGAGTTTTACAAATAGCCTGATAACTACAGCAGAGCTAGTAAGGAAGACAGCTAGAAAGGTGCTTGGTATGACATCTGGACAGAGGAAGGATGACAAGGAGACCTGGTGGTGGAATGAGGAAGTACAGGAGAGTATACAGAGAAAGAGGTTGGCAAAGAAGAAGTGGGATTGTCAGAGAGATGAAGAAAGTAGACAGAAGTATAAGGAGATGAGGTGCATGGCAAAGAGAGAGGTGCCAAAGGCTAAGGATAAGGCATATGAAGAGTTGTATGAAAGGTCGGACACTAAGGAGGGAGAAAAGGACCTGTAACGATTGGCTAGACAGAGGGACCAAGCTAGGGAAGATGTGCAGCAGGTAAAGGTGATAAAGGATAATGAGAGAAACATACTCACAAGCAAGGAGAGTGTGTTGAGGAGATGGAAAGAGTACTTTGAGGGGTTGATGAATGAAGAGAATGAGAGGGAGAGAAGGTTGGATGATGTGGGGATAGTGAACCATGAAGTGCAATGGATTAGCAAGGAGGAAGTAAGGATAGCTATGAAGAGGATGAAAAATGGTAAGGCTGTTGGTCCAGATGACATACCTGTGGAAGCATGGAGGTGTTTAGTTGACGAGGCAATGGAGTTTTTAACCAGATTGTTTAACGAAATCCTGGAAAGTGAGAGGATGCCTGAGGAATGGAGAAAAAGTGTTTTGGTACTGATTTTTAAGAATAATGGTGATGTGCATACCTGCAGTAACTACAGAGGGATTAAACTGATTAGTCACAGCATGAAGTTATGGGAAAGAGTAGTGGAAGCTAGGTTAAGAAGGGACATGATGATTAGTGATCAGCAGTATGGTTTCATGCCGGGAAAGAGCACTACAGATGCAATTTTTGCTCTGAGAGTGTTGATGGAGAAGTACAGAGAAGGTCAGAATGAGTTGCATTGTGTTTTTGTAGACTTAGAAAAAGCATATGACAGGGTACCTAGAGAGGAGTTGTGGTATTGTATGAGAAAGTCAGGAGTGTCAGAGAAGTTTGTAAGAGTGGTGCAGGATATGTACGAGGGTAGTGTGACAGCGGTGAGGTCTGCAGTGAGAGTGACGGATGTGTTAAAGGTGGAGGTGTGGTTACATCAAGGATCAGCTCTGAGCCCTTTCTTATTTGCAATGGTGATGGACAGGTTGACAGATGAGATCAGACAGGAGTCCCAGTGAACTATGATATTTGCAGATGACATTGTGATCTGTAGTGAGAGTAGGGAACAGGTAGAGGAGACCCTGGGGAGATGGAGATTTTCTCTATAGAGAAGAGGAATGAAGGTCAGTAGGACTAAGACAGAATATATGTGTGTGAAAGACAGGGAGGATAGAGGAATGGTGGGGATGCAAGGAGTAGAGGTGGTGAAGGTAGATGAGTTTAAATACTTGAGATCAATAGTTCAGAGTAACGGTGAGTGTGGAAGAGAGGTGAAGAAGAGAGTACAGGCAGGATGGAGTGGGTGGAGAAGAGTGTCAGGAGTGATTTGTGACAGGCAAGTACCAGTAAGAGTGAAAGGGAAGGTCTACAAGAGGCTAGTGAGACCAGCTATGTTACATGGGCTGGAGACAGTGGCATTGACAAAAGGGCAGGAGTTTGAGCTGGATGTGTCAGAATTAAAGATGTTAAGATTTGCACTGGGTGTGATGAGGGTGGACAGGATTAGGAATAGGTATATTAGAGAGACAGCCCAGGTTGGAAAGTTTGGAGACAAAGCCAGAGAGGCAAGATTATGTTGGTTTGGACATGTGCTGAGGAGGGATGCTGAGTATATTGGGAAAAAGATGCTAAGGATGAAGCTACTAGGTAACAGGAAAAGAGGAAGGCCTAAGATAAGGTGTATGGATGTGGTGAGAGAGGACATGCAGGTGGTTGGTGTGACAGAGCAAGATGCAGAGGACAGGAAGAAATGGAAACAGATGATCCACTGTGGCGTCCCCTAACGAGAACAGCTGAAAGAAGATGATGACTGTGATATGTTTTCTTTATACCGTGTTTTACTTGTATTCTGCTTTTAACTGCATACTAAAACTTGAAAAGAGACCACAGCTCTGTCTCTTGTGAGCCAGACAAAAATTAGAAGAGGTCAAGTAAGGAGTCCCACATAAGTTACAACAGGTCAACTAAGGTTAATCATCTGTGAAATGAGGGGTGGAGCAAGGAACTAAACCTTCAATTTAAGGGGTAAAATAAAATATTTCAGAGCTTTACTGGAAAGGCTTACCCAGATTCTGCTACAATTTGCTGTGAGGGAAAGGTTAGTTTGCGTATTTGTTGTGTTTTGTATTGCTTTATTGCCTTTTTCTATGTTGTATACTGTGATTTGTTTTCTTTACACCATGTTTCACTTGTATTCTGCTTTTAACTGCATACTAAAACTTGCAAAAAGACCACAGCTCTGTTGTGAGTCAGGCAGAAATCTGAAGAGTTCAATTAAGGAGTCACACATAACTTACAATAGGTCAGCTAAGGTTAATCATATGTGAACTGAGAGGGTGGAGCTAGGAACTAAACCTTCTATTTAAAGGGTATAATAAAACACTTCAGAGCTTTACTGGAAAGGCTCTCCCAGATTCTGCTACAGTCTGTTGTGAGAGAAAGGTTAGTTTCCTTTTGATTTGTTGTGTACTTTATTCCCTTTTTCTATTTTGTATACTGACATTTGTTTTCTGTACACTCTGTTTTACTTGTATTCTGCTTTTAACTGCATACTAAAACTTGAAAAGAGACCACAGCTCTGTCTTTTGTGAGTCAGATGGAAATTAGAAGAGGTCAATTAAGGAGTCACACATAAGTTACAACAGGTCAGCTAAGGCTAATCATCTGTGAACTGAGGGGCCAGAGCTAGGAACTAAACCTTCTATTTAAGGGGTAAAATAAAACATTTCAGAGCTTTACTGGAAAGGCTCATCCAGATTCTGCTACAGTTTGCTGTGAGGGAAAGGTTAGTTTGATTTTTATTTGTTGTGTTTTGTATTACTTTATTGCCTTTTTTATTTTGCATACTGTGATTTTTTTATACTGTGTTTTACCTGTATTCTGTTTTTAACTGCATATTATAACTTGAAAAGAGACCACAACTCTGCCTCTTGTGAGTCAGACAGAAATTAGAAGTGGTCAGTTATGTAGTCATACATACGTTAAACAGGTCTGCTAAGGTTAATCATCTGTGAATTGTGGGGGTGGAGCTAGGAACTAAACCTTCTATTTAAAGGGTAAAACAAAACATGTCATTGCTTTACTGGAAAGGCTCACCCAGATTCTGCTAGAGTTTGCTGTGAGGGAAAGGTTAGTTTGCTTTTTATTTCTTTTGTATTACTTTTTTGCCTTTTTCTGTTTTGTATACTTTGATTGCGTTTCTTTACACTGTTTTACTTTTGTTCTGCTTTTAACTGCATACTAAAACTTGAAAAGAGACCACAGCTCTGTCTCTTGTGAGTCAGACAGAAATTAGGAGAGGTCAATTATGGAGTCACACATAAGTTACAGCAGGTCAGTAAGTTTAATCATCTGTGAACTGAGGCGGTGGAGCTAGGAACTAAACCTTCTATTTAAGGGGTAAAATAAAACATTTCAGAGATATACTGGAAAGGCTCACCTAGATTCTGTTACAGTTTGCTGTTCGGGAAAGGTTATTTGCTTATCATTTGCTCTGTTTTGTATTACTTTATTGCCTTTTTCTATTTTGTATACTGTGATTTGGTTTCTCTACACTGCGTTTTAATTGTATTCTGCTTTTAACTGCATAGTAAAACTTGAAAAGAGACCACAGCTCTGTCTCTTGTGAGTCAGACGGAAATTAGAAGAGGTCAGTTATGGAGTCACACATACATTACAACAGGTCAGCTAAGGTTAATCATCTGTGAACTTAGGGGCGGAGCTAGGAATGAAACTTTCTATTTAAGGGGTAAAATAAAACATTTCATTACTTTACTGGAAATGCTCACCCAGAGTTTCCTACAGTTTGCTGTGAGGGAAAGGTTAGTTTGCTTTTTATTTGTTGTGTTTTATATTACTTTATTGCCTTTTTCTGTTTTGTATACTGTGATTTGTTTTCTTTTCACTGTGTCTTACTTGTATTCTGCTTTTAACTGCATAGTAAAACTTAAAAAAGGACCACAGCTCTGCCTCTTGTGAGTCAGACAGAATTTAGAAGATGTCAATTAAGGAGTCGCACATAAGTTACAACAGGTCAGCTAAGGTTAATCATCTGTGAAATGAGGGGTGGAGCTATGAACTAAACCTTTTATTTAAGGTGTAAAGTAAAACATTTCAGAGCTTTACTGGAAAGGCTCACCCAGATTTTGCTACAGTTTGCTATGAGAGAAAGGTTAGTTTGCTTTTCATTTGTTTTGTTTTGTTTTACTTTATTGCCTTTTTTCTATTTTATATACTGTGATTTGTTTTCTTTACACTGTGTTTTACTAGTATTCTGCTTTTAACTGCATACTAAAACTTGAAAAGAGACCACAGCTCTGTCTCTTGTGACTCAGACAGAAATTAGAAGAGGTCAACTAAGGAGTTACACATACGTTACAACAGGTCAGCTAAGGTTAATCATCTGTGAACTGAGGGGGTGGAGCTAGGAACTAAACCTTCTATTTAAGGGGTAAAATAAAACATTTCAGAGATATACTGGAAAGGCTCACCTAGATTCTGTTACAGTTTGCTGTTCGGGAAAGGTTATTTGCTTATCATTTGCTGTGTTTTGTATTACTTTATTGCCTTTTTCTATTTTGTATACTGTGATTTGGTTTCTCTACACTGTGTTTTAATTGTATTCTGCTTTTAACTGCATAGTAAAACTTGAAAAGAGACCACAGCTCTGTCTCTTGTAAGTCAGATGGAAATTAGAAGAGGTCAGTTATGGAGTCGCACATACGTTACTACAGGTCAGCTAAGGTTAATCATCTGTGAACTTAGGGGCGGAGCTAGGAATGAAACCTTCTATTTAAGGGGTAAAATAAAACATTTCATTACTTTACTGGAAATGCTCACCCAGATTTTCCTACAGTTTGCTGTGAGGGAAAGGTTAGTTTGCTTTTTATTTGTTGTGTTTTATATTACTTTATTGCCTTTTTCTGTTTTGTATACTGTGATTTGTTTTCTTTACACTGTGTCTTACTTGTATTCTGCTTTTAACTGCATAGTAAAACTTAAAAAAGGGCCACTGCTCTGTCTCTTGTGAGTCAGACAGAATTTAGAAGATGTCAGTTAAGGAGTCACACATAAGTTACAACAGGTCAGCTAAGGTTAATCATCTGTGAACCGAGGGAGTGGAGCTAGTAACAAAACCTTCTATTTAAGGGGTAAAATAAAACATTCAGTGCTTTACTGGAAAGGCTCACTCGGATTCTGCTACAGTTTGCTGTTCTGGAAAAATTAGTTTACTTTTTATTTGTTGTGCATTACTTTATTGCCTTTTTCAATTTTGTATACTGTGATTTGTTTTCTTTACACTTTGTTTTACTTGTATTCTGCTTTTAACTACATATTAAAACTTGAAAAGAGACCACAGCACTGTCTCTTGTGACTGAGACAGAAATTAGAAGAGGTTAATCATCTGTGAACTGAGGGGATTGAGCTATGAACTAAACATTCTATTTAAGGCGTAAAATAAAACATTTCAGAGCTTTACCGGAAAGGCCTACTCAGATTCTGCTACAGTTTGCTGTTCTGGAAAGGTTAGTTGACTTTTTATTTGTTGTGTTTTGTATTACTTTATTGCCTTTTTCTATTTTGTATACTGTGGCTTATTTTCTTTACACTGTGTTTTACTTTTATTCTGCTTTTAACTGCATACTAAAACTTGAAAAGAGAGCACAGCTCTGTCTCTTGTGAGTCAGACAGAAATTAGAAGAGGTCAGTTATGGAGTCACTAATACAACAGGTCAGCTAAGGTTAATCATCTGTGAACCGTGGGAGTGGAGCTAGCAACTAAACATTCTATTTAAGGGGTAAAATAAAAAAAAATAATTGCTTTACTGGAAAGGCTCACACAGATTCTGCTACAGTTTGCTGTGAGGGAAAAGTTAGTTTGCTTTTTATTTGTTTGGTTTGTATTACTTTATTGCCTTTTTCTGTTTTGTATACTGTGATTTGTTTTCTTTACCCTGTGTTTTACTTGTATTCTGCTTTTAACTACATATTAAAACTTGAAAAGAAACCACAGCTCTCTCTCTTGTGACTGAGACAGAAATTAGAAGAGGTCAATTAAGGAGTCACACATAAGTTTCAACAGGTCAGCTAAGGTTAATCATCTGTGAACTGAGGGGGTGGAGCTAGAAAATAAACCTTCAATTTAAGGGGCAAAATAAAACATTTCAAAGCTTTACTGGAAAGGCTCACCCAGATTCTGCTATAGTTTGCAGTTCAGAAAAGGTTAGTTTGCTTTTCATTTGTTGCATTTTGTATTACTTTATTGCCTTTTTCTATTTTGTATACTGTGATATGTTTTCTTTACAGTGTATTTTACTTGTATTCTGCTTTTAACTGCATACTAAAACTTGAAAAGAGACCACAGCTCTGTTTCTTGTGAGTCAGACTGAAATTTTTCCCACCCTTCGACTCGGTTACTGTTGTGTTCTTATACACCGCTGTCATTCTATTTGCCTGCTCCTTATGTTAATTTGACCATATATCTCATTTCCTCTCTGATTTTACTGGCTGGTATGAGTTAGCACAAAATTATCAATTTGTGAAATCACTCCCCTTCAACTATTTAAATTTATTGCCCATCGTATTGTATTCCATAGTACCATAATACAAAGGTGACCACCCCCTTTCAATCTATCTTCTTGTTTTAAAAATAGTGACTCTCCACTAAAACTTAACTTTTAGACAGGTAAAACTTAAGTTACCTACTTTCACATCTAACTCCTCTAGTGCACACTGCAATGTTTAGGATAAATCATTTTTTTCATCTTACCTTTAAGCATCTATTGCAAGACCACCAGTTATTGTAGAGCCCACATTCTGCCTCTCAGTAGTCATCTTAGGATTAGTGCTTCTGTTTACTCCTGGTACGAGAATGAGTGCAGTTACATTATTTCCTGGAGATTGCTGATCACCAGAAAGCCTAATAACTGCAGGTAACAGCTTAGAATCTGTGCTTTTATTCTGATCCTGGTGAGAGTAGGAGCAGAGTGCTTTGATTCCTGACTCGTTCTGGTTGGAGAGTGAGTGTCCCTGCTTAACATACCTTATTGGTCTGGTTGCTATTCCAGGCATCTACCAGAAAAAGACTACAAGCCTGCAGACCCTTGCATCATCTGGGACAAAACCATGGATCACCAAACAGGCCGTGGCCTGCTTCTCTTCTTGGGATTGGAGCTAAAACTAGCTAGTTTTAGCTATAACTAGCCAGTTTTTTTAGTTTCAGCACTTGAAACTGTTTCCTTGTGCTCAGCACTTGCTCAGAACTCATTGTAAGCACTAAATAAACTACAAATTAATACAGCACTTGACTTTCCTCAGTTTTCAAGAGGAAAATAGTTCTTAGTACTTAAATTAATAACACCTATCCAGGCATGTCCATGGGTCAGCTCCCAGTGTTTTCTCCTGTCCACCTGATGAATCTAAGCATCTTGGGGCAATGTCACAATTGCCTCATGTACACTGACAACCCTCTCCTCCTACCACCCAACACTACAACCTGTAAGAGATGCACTTATATAGCCAAACTGGAAGACAAGCTCTCTCCAGACAAGACTGGACTAGACAATCAAGAGGAGAAGGTTAACACCTGTACCACACTGCACTCAACACATAGTCCTTCAAAACCCACACTTCCAAAACCCACACATAGAAACAGAAAGTACAAACCCACATTCATGGAGGTGCTCAATAAAAATCTGCCCAAGCAACAGAGACCTCCCTGAAAAGCAGACAACCACCACCCCCCAACACTACACAATTGACACATAGCCCACAAAATCAGTGTGCCATTCAACCTCAGCCCATAAGGCAAAACAATGTACCCAACACACTAGTCATAGGTGACTATATAGTCAGGCACACTGCTGTCCCACTCACCAGGATAAACAAGGAGAAAGTTAGTGTCAGCTGCCTGTCGGGTGCCAGGATCCAACACATAATGCATGCACTCAAGTCACTCCACAACAAGTACAAATATAACACTGTCATTGTCCATGTTGGTGTGAATGACCTGAGACATACCTCCCTGGACTACATGAAAAGAGACATGGAGGAGCTCTTGGATCTTATAGCCCAGGCAGGTATGACCCTAGCCCTGAGTAGCATCCTGTCATCACCCAGAATGATACCAAATTACAAGGACAAAATTACTGACTTCAACAATTGGCTAAGCTTCTGGAGTCATTCTAAGGGGATCCAGTATCTGTCTGCCTGGGACAACATGGTCGACAGGCCACGATGCTTTGCCAGAGATGGCCTGCACCTGTCACCCCTGGAATTTCAGATACTGGCTAAGGCTCTTGCCAGCCCTATAGTGCCTTTTTTAGGCAAGGTTCAAATGCCAAATTCACCACCATAACAGGTACAAGCAAGCAAACTCTGAGGGTAATGCTACTCAGTGCTAGAAGTCTAAACCTCAAAATGCACTCACTCGAGGAACTCCTTAAAATAGAGAACATCAACATCTGTGCAGTGACAGAGACCTGGTTCAAGGCTCCAGAGAGCACCCCTGCATTACCAAGCTAAAATGTATACCACACCTTTCGGCCACCTAACCTGGACCGAAAGACTAAAGGCGGAGGCGTGTCCATAGTCATTAAGGATATCCACACCTTCAGGCTAGTTGCTCAACATAATGCATCCAAAATTATCCAAGTGAAACTAACACTGGGCAAGACTGCAATCCAGGTTGTAGCTTGTTACAGATCCCCCACCTTGCCCCAGGATTCCCACTCTTCCTTTCTTAAGATACTGGAAAATATTAAGATACAATCCAATACCTTAATTATGGGTGATTTCAACTACCCCACCATCAACTGAGAAAACTACTCATGTACCAACTCATTCACTCAATGTTTTCTGGAATTCATAAATTCCAATGCCTTGGATCAGCTTATCCACAACCCCACCAGGGGCAGAAATATCCTGGACCTGGTCATTACCAATATGGGTAACTGGTGTTTTACACCAGAGGTAAACTCCTCGCTGGTCAGATCTGACCACAAGCTAGTCACCCTAGACATCTATATCCCACCCCCACCCCCATTAAGGAAACCACCGTCAAAAACTACTCCAAAGCCAGCTTCATGCTTCTTAAGATAAAAATGGAAAACCTCACGACACCCATACAGATGGAAAATAGAGGTAAGACTGCTGAATCTTACACAAATGCACTGTACAAGCACATACATGAATGCATGGATCGTGCCATCCCCAACAGAACAAAGACATTATCCTCCAAAAAAAGGAAGCCAATCTAGTGGTCGTCTGCCATAAACAAACTCTACAACAGAAGGAAGAAGCTGTTGCAAGAAGGAGTAAAATCCCAAGATTGGGGGAACTCCCTGGTCAGCCGATGCAAGAAGCTGAGATCCCTCATAAAATCCTCCAAAGCCAGTTATGAAAATAAAATCACCACTGATTCCAAAGACAACCACAAAGCATTCTACAGCTATGTCAAGAATCTCAATGGCAACACTCAGATCTGCTCTGAGCTACAGCACAATGCACTAAATAAACAGAACCAACCAATATTGCCAATATCCGGGCAGTTAGGTTCAGTGCTAACTTTACCCCCCTCTCACCCTCCAAAGGGCCCATCTTAATACAGGAAGAATGCAAAGCCCCTGTAATCATGGATGAACATGTAAAGACCACACTCTCCAAAGCCAACAGCACAGTATTCATGGGACCAGACAACATCTCAGGCTGTGTACTACACAAACTACAGAACGTACTGGCACCCCACCTAAGTACTATCTTCGGTCATAGCCTCACCTCAGGCTATGTGCCTAATGAATGGCACACAGCAACAGTTATCCCACTCCACAAAGGGGGTGCCACCACAGACCCCAGAAACTATCACTCCATTAGCCTGATGAGCCTTGTCTGCAAGGCCATGGAACGTATCATCTTGGAGCTTATAAACAAAGACATAGGTAACCTCCAAACCCTGGACCCCACTTAGTTTGGGTTTGTAAAAGGTAGATCATGTCTACTAAACCTGATTCACTTCTTTGAAGCAGTCACCACAGCCATTGATGAGGGCAAGGTAGTGCACAAAGCCTATCTTGACCTCGCCAAGGCTTTCAATACCATCCCCCACTTTGGAATTATAGACTCACTAAACTGGGCAAATTCCTATGACACAAGATGGGTGGCCAACTGGCTCACTGACAGAACCCACACAGTAAATGTAGCCGACTCCAAGTTCGACTTCAGACCAGTGACGAGTGAAGTACCACAGGGTCCAATCCTGGGTCCTCTCCTGTTCGGCATCTACTTCTCTGGAGTGCAGGCCAACACAGAAGGCCTTTGGCTAACAAAGTTTGCAGATGACTGCAAACTGGGAGCCATAATAGAATCACCCAATGATGTAGACATTCTACAAAAGGGCCTCACAGAGACAGATGCTTGGTGTCAAAGTCATGGCCTCAAGCTCAATGCCAAGAAGTGCATTGTCATCCCCTTTGGGAAAAACTCGGTACCCATGAGCTATCACATAGGTGGTAGCTCAATAAACACTGAAAGTGTGATAACAGACCTCGGGACATAGGTGGACAGTAGTCTCTCCTTTGAGAACCACATCACCACAGTAGTCAGAAAATCCTACTACCTGGCATACCTCATCACAAAAGGGTTCTCCTCTAGATAAAAGGAGGTCATTGTTCCTCACTACTCATCCCTCATCAGACCCATTATAGAGTACAATGCCCCGTTTGGCATGTATCTCACAAGACACCTACAACAATTGGAAAGGCCACAGAAATACCTCACTAAGAGGATTACCAGACTCAAACACATGCCATATGCAGACCTTCTCAAATAACTCCAGCTCTACTCCATCTCATATTGCCTATGCAGAGGCGATCTTTGCCTAACATACAAAGCTATGTCAAACCCAGAGCTGTTGGACATGCTATACTTAAAGAAATCCCAATTTCTCTGAACCACACACTCCAGGGAACCTAAACCTTGTCCCCACAATGAACATAACATGCTGGAGGGATATATTCCTGTCCCAGAGACTTCCCATACTCTGGAACAAACTACCCATTTATGTCAAGCAAAGCCTCATTGGCCCTCTTTAAGAAAAATCTTGACGATTGGATGGGAAATAGAAAATTCACCCCAGGGATCATTTCTAAAATGTTTTATTCAGAATATGCATTTTATTCAATTTAGAATTCAATTGTTTTATAATAATGTAGAGTGTTCATATATATGTATTTTTTATATTATGGCATAAAAGATGACAGGGAATGAATGGTTAACAGTGGGTCATGAGATTAACTAATTGTACTTATAAGCATTAGGCTGTTTAGAATTTTTTGTTCTGAAGAAGTCCCTTACTTAATAAGGATGAAACTGCTTAACTTTCTATAAAGGATTATTGTTTTTATGGCCGTAGTCTGTGCCTTGGATTTTACCACAACTGGAAGTTTTTTGGTTTATGAGTTGTGTTGGCTTCCTGTGATAGCTCTATTGGTTTTAATAGCATGAACTGTTTTACAACTTTTAAAGCTATCATGTCTCAGTGCTGTTCTATGACAGATGCCATGTATGCTCTATCATGAAACTACAGAATAAGATATGGATACCAAGAAATTCACCTCAAGAGTGAAGCTAGAGAGTTGAATCTTGGCATTCATGTCAAGAGCACATAATAACAGGTTACGATAGGTTAATAGGAGATTACTAGGCTAACAGCTTAAGAGCCCTTACAAGCCTGGCCAATATAACCTGATTTTACCCAATATATGGCCCCTAAAGGCAAGAGGATGGCATAGGTTTGTGCCTATGCCTTGAGTATCTTACAAATTGCTCTTGTCCATAAGGGGCATATGCACTACCCCAGGTGTGAATTTTTGATTCCCCATCCTCTGATCCAATGTGCATTTGAAAAGAACCAGGAAAGGGCTCTGCTCGACATTAATAGGAAGTCTGTTCCAAAGGAGGGGCAATTTCTGAGGTACATATTTGTCTCTCCAGCATGTTTTGTTTGAGTTGCTGACTAAATTTAGATCCCTAGATTGAGTGACCCTTGTGCTATTTGACTTGCAGATGTGTAGCAGATCCATCAGGGCTGGATGTGTGAGTGCCTTGTAGTTCAGGTATAGGTCACCCCTTAATGGTCGGTAAGAGACAGAGTAAAAGGTAAGGGCTTTTAGTCGATCTGCAGAGGACATGTTGTTTACACCCTGTATTTTCTTTGTGAGGAATCTCTGAGGTTACTCCAGCTGCTGTTAAGTGCCCAGTCAAGTATATGCCAAATGACACTTTGTACTCGATTATTGGTCTAATGAGAGCTGAGTACAGTGGGACTATAATTTCTTTAGATATGGATGTTATACCTGTACTTATAAGTTCTGCCCCATTGAAGGACTTCCTCACCACTGTGGACACATGACAGTCAAATTTCAAGCTACTATCTATCTGTGTACCTAGATCTCTCACCTCTGTGTCTACTCTTAGGGTCTGCCATTGATGTTGCAATTTGCAGACATATTTGTCTTCTCAAAGAGTATGATAATGCATTTGTTGCATTTAGTTTTAGGCCATGGTTCTGGCACCAATCTTTTGTCTGCTCTAGACCCTCCTGAATGACATCTACGTCACTTGGGGATTCAATGATTGTCCTTAGCTTGCAGTTGTCAGCAAACTTTGTCATCCAGAGGCCTTCCACATTAGCCTTGGCTTCAGAGATGTATATTCTGAATGGGAGTGGCCCCAGCACTGAGCTCTGAGGCACACCACTAGTAACTGGCTTCTTGCTGTATCTGGATTCACCCACTTTAACCACACTTACCTTGTCGGTGAGCCAATTGGCTATCCATCTTGTGACATAGGGATTTATGCCCAGATTTGTGAGTTTATTTATAATACCTGAGTGGGAATTGTATCAAATGCCTTGGCCAAGTGGAGGTAGGCAGTGTGTACTGTTTTACCCTCATCCATGGCCTTAGTGACTTTGTCAAAGAAATCCACCAGGTTCAGTAGGCATGATCTGCTTTTAGCTTTAGAGAGTGCAATCGCTACCTCTTCTTTGGTGATAATTGGCAGTGGAGTGGTGGATGGTATTTCTTGGGGGAGAACTGAGGATGATGGGGTGGTGAAATTTGAGCCAAATTTCTCAGCCAGCAGATTCATTATATCTTCTAGCTGAGTATAGGTGATGACATCTACAACTAATTCTGCACATTGCTGGGTGTTGCCCTTAAGAGTGCGGATATAACTGAAAAATGCCTCAAGGTTATCCTTGGCTTTGAAGGCTATTTTTTACTTTAAAGTCTGCTTTCAGACATGACTAGTTCCCTGTTTCACTTGTTTAGACTAAAGAGCGACTTTTTTTCTGTTGTGCACATCTCCTCTTACTT
Organism: Protopterus annectens; assembly: GCF_019279795.1. NCBI lineage: Eukaryota > Metazoa > Chordata > Ceratodontiformes > Protopteridae > Protopterus > Protopterus annectens. Next base: position 111,233,577 of record NC_056738.1, on the reverse strand, counting down.
CTCAATAGGATTTAATTTTTTTATTGTACAACCTGTTAACAGGAGACCATCAGGGTGGTTTATTTTTGTGATTTGACCTGGGTTTATTTTAGTCTGGTTCTGTTGTTTCTATGCAGTTGTTTATGTGGTAGTACAGGACTTTTATGTATTTTCTGTATTTGGGGGAGCTTGGAAACTAACTCTGCTATCCCTTAATAGAGGCAATTTACCTTACAGAAGTTTTTAAAAGTTTTTGGGGTTAGGTGGGGGGACTAGTTTTGCCTTTATTTCAAGGGAGACCACAGTGTGATCTGATCTGATCTAACCATTGAGAACATCATACTTGGGGGTGCAACACTCTCCCATATTTGTGAGTACCAAATCGTGGATATTTGTTCCCGTACGTAGTAGGAGTGCAGATTAACTGATCCAGAACATTTGAATTTACAAAGTCAAGGAATCTTTGGCCCTGCATGTTAGTGGTAGTGTATGCCTCCCAATTAATGGAGGGATAGTTAAAATCACCCATGAGTATGGAATTGGGCTGGATGGTGGGTGATTCTACTAACTTCTGTTATGATCCATGGGTTTCCAGTTTCATGGTGGAGGACCTGTAGATAGCAAGAATATGGTAATGGATTTTTTCCCCATGGCTAGTTGAGCATATGCAGGGAGTACCTGTGGACTTGCGTTACCTTTTGGTAACTATGGATGTCCAATACCTGTTTAAGGTCATCCTTACTGGGGAAGGTGTTCAAAGGTTATATGAGTATCTCAAGGTGTCACTCTGGACTGAGTGGTAATGTTATAGGTCTCATAGTTTCGTTTTTAGAGGTAGTGTTGAAGAATAATATCTTCAGTTTTGACTCTCAGTATTATTTGCAGAGGGATGGCATAGCTATGGGCACTTTTTGTGCCATTAGCTATGCCAGCCTTTATATGGCCACCTGGGAGGAGGATAGTTTGTTTAGATTGGTTGAGTTTTGTGAGAGGGTATCCTTTTACAGACGATTTGTGGATGACCTCTTTTTTATTTGGACAGGTACCACTGGTGAACTGGCTTTATTTTTCGATAAAGTGAATGGTCTATCTAGTTTTTTGATGTTCACATGTGAGTTTTCAGATATGTGGATCTCTTACCTGGATGTGTATGTAGAGAGAATAGCGAATGGAATGCTAAACACTGGAGTGTTCAGGAAATCATGCCATGGATATGCTTTATTGCATAGCTATAGCATGCACCCAGGATATGTATTTAGAAATGTGGTCAGAGGTCAAACCATGAGGACTTCACATTACAACCCCTCCCAGGAAGGCTTTGAAGCTGCGTTAGGGAAATTATGTGAGAGATTTAAGACCAGGGCTTATAAGGATGAGGAGATCAAGATGAGAATAGCTGGGATCTACACTTTGAAAAGAGATGTGGCTACCCCCTATTTTTCAGACTCTAAGGAAATAGTCGCTGACCAGGTAGAATCAGAGCACTCTGTAGTTACAATGGAACATAGTAATGTTAGAATCCCCCTTTTCTACACTAAGGATGTGGGCAGTGTTAAGGATGTCATCAGATCACATTGGGAGGTGTTGACTCTGGACCCAGTGGTTAGAGAGGTGGTATGGGATATACCATGTCTTGTGTATAAGAACAAATCTAACCTAAAGACGTTGTTGTGCTATCCTAAGAAAGGTAGGAAGGAGAATGTTTATAATACCTTTGGTACATATCCTTGCACTACTTGTAATTTTTGCCACTTAATAAATTCTAGTGGTAATTTTGTGCATCCCTTGAATGGTATGAGTTATGAGTTTCATGTCTCTGCCAACAGCCAGTCTGAGCATGTTGTTTACCTTGCTACTTGTGGAGCATGTGATGGATTTTATGTGGGCAAGACAGACAGGAAACTTAGAGATAGGATACGTGAGTACATATATCAGATTAAGGTTAAGTCCACAGTCAATGCACTATCTGAGCATGTATTAGAGATAGGTGACATGCATATGTTCACATTCAGAGTCATTGACATATTATCTACAGGTCCTAGAGGTGGTGACACTAGGAACCATACTGAAACAAAGGAGGCTAAATGGATAATTAGGTTTAGGGCAGACTTTTATCCAGGTCTTAATGACAAGGTACCCCTGAAACCTGTTGTAAAATCTAGAAGGCTTAGATAACATTGATTGTTCATCAGATGGTGAACATCGCCATGTTTTATATTTGTATATAATGGACACATGTAATTTGTGTTTTTATGAAATTAGAGTATATATTGGTTTGAGCATATATTTTATTTTTATTTATATTTGTATATTGTAGTTTAGATTACAATGTATTTTGATATGAAGCATGTTTACATGAAATTTATGTGTAGATATGTAGTTATGTATGTTTTGAATAGATGATGATGCCACCAATGTATTTAGTATAAGATGTTTGATATGACTATGGGGTTATCACTTTAAGAAAATGTTTGGACTTAGATTTTTGGCGCCTTTTTTAGTATATAATAAGTTGATACTAGTGATGCATCATGGTCTGATGAAGCCCTGTTGGGTGAAAGCGCTTACCGGATTTATCTGATTGTTCTAATAAAAGACTTATACTGGATTGAACTGCTGCCTTTGGATATGTTTTAGCCATACCAGCTGTGTTTCGCCCTGATACCTGATTTTTCATTTTTTTTTCTCAGTTTAGCCCCCACTGCTTGTTGGTCTACCTGCTCCCTCCTAGCCAGATAGTCCATTCATTCCCCATCAGTAGAGTGAGGGTTGACCAGAAGGGTTCATCATTTAGATAGCCATTAGGGGTGGTTCATGATTTTTTTTCTTTATACAGCCCCATCCCTGAGCATACTTGGCAAAGCACCAGGGAGGGTACTTGCATTGGAGTAACCACAAACAATGTCACCTCACTTCTGCAAGAGGCATTTCCTTTGAGCAGCCCTTTTCATCTCTGCAATGCACAGAAGGTGATTTCCCTAGTATCTACCAGAAAATTGCAGGTTGCCAATGTGCTCCCAAGTATATGCACACCCACCCACTCAAGCAGGGGAGATGAGAATGCCACACCCATTCATTTCTCTTCTACCCTGGCTGACTCGTCAGGTTCCAGGACAACTACTCATACTCCATTCACTTCCTTCTCCATGTATCTGGGATAGATGCAAGCTAACATCAAGAACTGGAACAACTAGGTTATAATTCCCAAGAGTGTATACTAATCATCTGTAGAAAAATCCTTGGAATGCCATCAGGTCCTGTTGCTGAATTACCTTTCTGCTCCTGAAAAGCCTCTTGAACTATTTTGTTATTGTTAGATAGCCATGTTTTAACAACAAAAGGTTCAGTATTTCGACAGAATATGCAAATCAAATTGCACTAAAACATCCATGAATGTATCAGCAATGTAAGGGGGTAAACACACATAACTTCTTTTGCACAATGGATTACATAAGAAGAGAAAGCAGTCACCTTTCCATTTTGCATAATTAAAGAAAGTCTTCTTATCAATAGTTATTTTTCCCATCAGTAGTTTTTTTCATTGGTACTAGTTTTTCTAGACTGAACCATTTGGGTTAATTCTTATGTTGCTAGTCATAAGTGTTGATACATTACAGCAAGATGGATCCTCTTGTATACTTTCCACAACTGTTTTTTTTTTCCTTTCTAATTAGATTAATTCCACCACAGTGAGAGCTTTTTTAACATATGTATGGTTTATGTATTCTTGCCATGGGGAGAAGTTTCTCAGTCACATTCTGTAGTAATCTATCAAAGGAACTAATAGAGAAGGAAGCTCATCTGTAGTTTCCAGGAGAGAATTAGAGCTTTTGATCAGATCACATCGTTATTGAAGAGAGCAGAACACAGCACTGGTTATTTATGGCTGTCTTCTGCCTCTCCATCAGTATATTCACAGGTGCAAGACCAACAGTTGTCTTTGCAGCAAAAATAGAAACAACTGCAAAAATCAGGCCTGGACACTAGAAACAGAAAGTAAATAAAGTAGACTGTTATGATTTAATATTACAGTGAATGTCCCCAAATATTTCTCTCTAATCACACCTGTAATAAACAATTTAAACACCTTGTTAAGCTTTGGTACCTTGTGCTTCTCAGCTTTTGTTAGAATTTACATATATGATACCTAAAGACCTACTGAAGAAAATGCAGCCTGTCTGAAAAATAGCACACCAATTAACTAGCAGAGTATAAACACTGCACACAGTCCCTAAATGAGCATATACACAGACGGGATTGGATACAGCCATGATATTACAACTATTCATCCATGAGAGACACCCTACTGTTATACCGTGTACAAACAGACAGTACCCTATAGAATACAGACATAGACTGTGCACAGGGTGCACTGCCAACAAACTTATGTCTTGTCTGACCTATTTCCTAACTAGCTATTCATACTTTGTGCAATTCTGCATATCTTAATAGTGCAATTGCACTATGAAACATTTATATTGGCACACAGTGCTACCTAATCTAAATAAATGCATTAAGTGAAAATAGCAGTCCATTACCAGTGAACATCTGAGAACAGTCTGTCTACAGTGATGCACATATCGTTCTCTGCTCTGCAGCCACAGCAAAGCTTGATAGTGTTGGCCATGGTTGGCATGACTGTGTAGTCTAATACATTAGCAGAGTCAGTGGTGCAACAGGAAGAATATTCATCTTTGATTCAGAAAATTGTAGGTTCTATTCCCACATCAGGTAGATGGATAATTGACACTGCAATGCAGCACAATGGGAGTGTTGCACTCCTGAGTGTGCCTTCCTTTGGATGAGATGTTAAACCAAGGTCCTTTCTGCTTGAGTCAGTGGTAGCTCAGGTGGATATCAAAGATCCCACAATACATGTTGAAAGGAGTAGGGGCCCTTTATTTAACACAACATAAAATCATTATTTACATAGCTACAAAATGTACATATTTACAGGCACATACATACACATTTCTATTTTTTTACTGTTTATCATTTTCTTATAACATCTAATGGTTAAGATGTTTGCCTTACAGACACAAGGTACAGGGTTTGAATCTCACAGGGGATAATTGTCTAGGCTTAAAATGGCTCGCAAGGGCATTTAGCCTAGTACTAATCTATGAATCTATGAATCTATGAATAACTGGGCCCCACTCCTTCCACAACCATAATCTAAATTTTCATAATATATATGCCAAAATTAATTTCCTATTAAACAAAATTTCTTTCAGTCTTTCATTCCAAATAACCCATACTACAAAAAATAGATTCTTATCTACTCTTCTCACATATTTTTTCTTCTTGTTCTTATAATATCCATATATAATCATATTCATATTTATATTGTTTGTGTCATTAATATTTTCAAAAAAGTTTCTTCACACAATTTTTTAGTTTCACCAGTCTTTTACATTTAATATATGTTATGTTGTTTCTTCCTCCTCACAAAATAAAATCACTCTTTCAACTTTCTTTTATTCCTGTTTACTAGTAACTCATTTATTATCAGTTTCCACAGAAATTTCTGACACTCTACTATCTTGGTGCATCACTTTTTCCTTTCTTTAATGGCTTTAATCACTTCTTCTGGTAACTTTTCCCATGGATTTACATAATAATAATAATAATAATAATAATAATAAACTATTGTTTCATCACCTTACTATGCCACATCCTTCTATTTTCTCTATATCATCATTTTTTTTATTTCACGTTAGAATTTTGTCTGGATAATTTTTAATGTTTTCATTTACATATTATTTTCCTCTTTTTCTTGTTCTCATTATCTCCCTGAACTTGTTGTACTTACATTTAAACATTCTCACCTTTAGTTTCTTATTCTCTTACTTTACCCACTGTAATAATCTCTACAGGTGTAAACAAGCAGAATAAACAGCTGGATTTAGTAACCCCCAATCCCCCTTCATCTTCACTCATGCACAACAAACCTCTTTTCACTGGGTTTAATATTGAACTTCATATGAAAGAAAACACCAATTGCACAATTTCCTTTTCATGTTTTTCTGGGATAATATAACTATTTGACATATATAGTTTTTCCCATTAATACAGAATTCACTAGATAAACCTTTTCCTGAATGCTGATGTATACATCCACCAAGGAAGAAATATTTCTTTCATTTCTTTTATCAAACCCTCTTATAATATCATAACTACAACACTGTACCAAATTTTATCCCTAGCAAAGATAGTTTATTCATTAAAAAATACACCCCCCCCCAATTTTCATATTACCCAAACCCTTACTTTTATCTTTATTTAGTTTCATTCCCATTTCCTTTAAAAATCCTTTCAGACAAGCCAACACTTCCCTCATCCATATTTTGTTCTTAGTAACTACAGCTATATCATCTGTCTATGGAATGACTACTAGAATTACCATCTCCTTTTACATTACATATCTAACATATTTCATTTTATAAGCTACCTCACTCACTATCACATTTATTACCAAAGCAATTTATATTCCACTCATGGGGCATCTTTATCTTATAGCACACTTCATGCATATTTCTTTCCTCAGCCACCAGTTCACTAACACTAGCACTGTATTATACTGATATGCTAATGTGCACACTCTTCTAATAATATTACTTATTCCATAATTCTCTATAACATCCCATAAAGCATCATGTCCTACTGCATCAAATGACCTGCTGATATCACAAACCATAAGTTTCACATCCTCCCTTTTACTTGTGATATCATCCATAATTTCTTTCACAACCAATAACAATTCTTGATATCCCTTCCCTTGTAGACCATATACACTTTCTTCCAAAATATCTTTCATCCATCCTTCCATTCCCCACTGTATTATTCTCATAAAATGGATAATCTGTGTTATTTACTGTGATGGGTCTCCATTTTTTATTTCATTCTTCTCATCTTCGGTCCATGTAAATTTTAATATCCACTATATAACTATTTATAAACAAGCCTCTCCTTCAATTATTCATTCTGTACATATACTCTTTTTGTCAATCCATTCATTTCTTGTACATTCCATACCTTATACTATCTGGGCCAGATGCTGAATCAACATTTACTTTCCTAAGTACTTTATCTAATTCAATAATAGTAATTTATTTTCCAAATTCTTACTTAACTCATTCTGAAAAGTTTTTTTTGTCATTTTAACTTCCCATTCTGTCTTATAGGTTCATAGGAAGTTACTAAGCTATTGGCCATGAGGCCCTTACAAGCCTAGCCTAGAATTTAGCCCATGTTCTAACAAGTCAGCACCTGATGCCCCTGTCCAGCCTGGACATAGGTGGAATCCCAGGGTGTATTTTCCGTTCCCCATCCAGTTATCCAGGTTGTGCCTTAAAAGGGTTAATGAGGTACTCTGCTTAACGTGGAGTAGGAGTCTTATTTTCCTTCTTTTTACTATTATACATATTTTCTACATGCTGCACTACAGTACTCATAATTTCCTCTTGTCTTCTTTTTATCTATCATTTTACATTTTTTATTTCCTTCATCATAATATCCTTCTTGACTATTTTACCCAACTATGCAGATACCTCCTCCCTTCTAAATATCTCTGCCTAAACAGTAATGTCTTAATTTGTTTAAATTTCATATATATATATATATATATATATATCCTTTCCCATATCATAATACTCTCTTGTATTATTCTCTAAATTCTTTAATATATTTCTGTACATTTTCCCACACTTCATAGGTTCATAGGTTGGTACTAGGCTATCGGCCCTAGGGCCTATACAAGCCTAGCCATAACAATTCCCTGGCTATTTCTTCCCACACTATTTACTTCCCTGGACCCCTATCTAGCAGGGCAACTAATGTGATCACAGGGGTGAATTTCCTTTCTCCCATCCAATCATCAAGGTTCCTTTTGAAGAGGGCCAAAGAGGCACTCTGCTTGACATGTTTGGGCAGTCTATCCCAGAGTCTGGGGAGTCTATGGGTCAGGAACCTATCCCTCCAGCATGTTTTGTTTATTGTTCATAGGTTCATAGGTTCATAGGTTCATACTAGGCTATCTGCCCGAGGGCATTTACAAGCCTAGCCCATCGTTTTGTGGCTTATGCCACCCCTTTAGTATGGGGAACTATACCCATTATTTTGCTGTGCCTCTGTCGAGCAGTGACACTGAGGTAATCCCTGGGGTATATCTGCGATCTCCCATCCATTGGTCAAGATTTCTCTTGAACAAGGCCAGCGAGGTGCTCTGCCTCACATGTACCGGGATTTTGTTCCACAGCATAGGGAGTCTTTGGGTGATGAATCTATCCCTCCAGCACGTCCTATTAATAGCCGTGTCGAGGTTTAAGTCTCCGCCCTTGTGGCTCTGATGGATCTAGATTTTTGAGGTGAAGCATATTCATCAAATCTGGGTTTGACATGGCCTTGTATGTTAGGCAAAGGTCACCTCTGAGCAGCGTAGCGACTGAATAGAGCTGGAGTTCTTTCAGTCGGGCAGCATAGGACAGATTTTGAGACCCTTTATCCTTTTGGTGAGGAACTTTTGTGGCCTCTCCAGCTGCTGCAAGTGTCGGGTCAGATACATTCCGAATGGGGCATTGTACTCAATCATTGGTCTGATGAGTGATGAGTAAAGGAGACTATGACCTCCCTTGATCTAGATGAGAATCCCTTCATGATAAGGTGGGCAATGTAGAAGGTCTTCCTAACTACTTTAGCTACATGGGTGTCGAATGACAGACTATTATCAACCTGGGTCCCCAGGTTCCTGATAACTTCTTCTGTGCTCAGTGGATTGCCACCTATTTGGTAGCTAGGGGTAACCTTGTTTTTCCCGAAGGGTATGACTATGCATTTTTTGGCATTTAACTTTAGGCCGTGGCTCTGGCACCAGTTATCCGTTTCTGTGAAACCCTTCTGAAGGATATCTGTGTCAGATGTGTTTTCTACTATGGCGCCCAGTTTGCAGTCATCTGCAAACTTTGTCAGCCATAACCCTCCTGTGTTTGCTTGTACTGGAAAAGTAGATGCCAAACAAGAGTGGGCCCAGGACTGAGCCCTGTGGGACACCACTTGTGACAGGCTTTGAGTCTGACATGGCGCCAGCAACTCTGACCCTGTGGGTTCTGTCACTCAGCCAGTTTGCAACCCATCTTGTGATGTATGGGTTAACATTTAAGCTGATGAGTTTTTCAATGATACCCGAGTGGCATATTGTATCGAAGGCCTTAGCCAGATCGAGGTAGGCTGTATGGACTGCCTTTCCCTCATCAATGGCTTTGGTGACTGTTTTGAAAAAGTCAACCAAGTTTAAAAGGCATGATCTGCCTTTGACAAAGCCAAACTGGGTTGGATCCAAAGTCTGCAAATTCCCTATGTCTTTATTTATGAGGTCCATTATGATCCTCTCCATGGCTTTGCAGATAAGGCTTGTCAAGCTAATGGGCCGGTAATTTCCAGGGTCGGTGGAGGCACCGCCTTTGTGAAGTGGGACCACAGTTGCAGTGCGCCACTCCCTGGGTACGTATCCAGAGGTAAGACTTTGATTAAACAGCTGTCCTAGCTGTGGGTTTAATTCCTCATTGAGTTCGTGGAGCACACAGCCGGGGACACCATCAGGTCCCATGGATGCTGTGTTTTTGCTTTGGAGAGAGCAGTTCTCACTTGGGTGCTGGAGATGTTTGGGGCTGCAATCGTTTGGTATAGATATCTCTCCTTTTGGGGGAGGGAGAAGTTTGCACTGAACCTGTCAGCCAGTATGTTGGCAATGTCTGTAGGATCAGTAATCTTCACATCATTTTGAACTAGTTCTGAGCATATCTGGGAGTTTCCTCCTAGGTTTCTAACATAGCTAAAGAAGGCCCTATGATTGTCTTTTGAGTCTTTAGCTATTTTTCTCTCGAAATTTGCTTTGGATGATTTTATGAGAGCTCTTAGTTTTTTACTTATAGTGATCAAGGGTGTCTTACCTTTTAAGGATTTTGCTCTATCTTGTAGTAGCTTCCTCCTTTTGTTGTAGAGTTTGTTTATGGCTGGGGTCCACCAGACTGGACGCTTGCCTTTGGTACAAAGAGTCTTTGTTTTGCTTGGGATTGCCTTATCCATGCAGTCCTGCAGGTGCTGGTGGAAGGCATTTGTAAGTGATTCAGCGGCTTGAGTACTGTTTTCCGCCGGCTCGGGGGCCTTAAAGGAGACCACACTAGTCTTTAGAAGTGTGAAGTCGGCTTTTGAGAAGTTCTTTACTGTGGTCTTTTTTATTTCAGGTGGGGGTGGGATGAGGACCTCCAGCGAGAGTAGTTTGTGATCTGATCTCACCAGTGAGGGGTATACTTCCGGTGTTGAACATTGTGCTCCCATGTTCGTGATGATGAGATCAAGTATGTTATCTCCTCTTGTGGGGATGGTGACTAGTTGTTCCATGGCATTTGAGTTTATGAATTCCAGGAACTTTTGGGCTAGGGTGTTTGGGCTTGAGTAGTGTTCCCAGTCTATATTAGGGTAATTGAAGTCACCTAGTATGATGGTGTTTGGTGATACATTTATCCCCTCTAGTGTTTTCAGGAAGGCCATGTGAGGTTCCTGAGTTTGTGAGGGTGGCCTGTAACATGCTACAATTTGCAGAGCAGTCTTGCCTATGGTTAATTGCACCTGGATGGTCTCCGATGCATCGTGCGTTGCCACCAGTCTTGAGGTGTGGGTGTCCTTGATGAATATGGATACCCCTCCTTTCTTGGTATTGTCCGGATTTTGGGGCCGGAACGCATGATATGAGGTAAAACCTGATAGCTGGGGTGCTCTCAGGAACCTTGAACCAGGTTTCTGTCACAGCACAGACATCGATGTTCTCCATACTGAGAAGGGCCTCAAGTGCGTGCATTTTGAGATTTAGACTTCTGGCATTGAGCAGCATTACCCTTAGTTTTTTCCTTTTTGTGTTCTAAGGTGGTAGGTTTAGAATTTGAGCCTTGCCTAAAAAGGCACTATGGGGTGGCAAGAGCCTTTGCCAATATCCGGAATCCCAGGGGTGACAGGTGCAAGCCGTCCCTTGCGAAGCAGCGTGGCTTGTCCAGCATGTCATCCCAGGCAGACAGATACTGGATCCCCTTTGAATGACACCAGTGTTTAAGCCAATTGTTAAAGCTGATCATCTTATCTCTGTATTGTGGCATCATTCTTGGTGAAGGTAGGATACTGCTCAAGGTCAGGTCATACCTGCCTGGGCTACATAATCAGAGAGCTCCTCAATGTCTCTTTTCATGTAGTCCAAGGAGGTACGTCTCAGGTCGTTTACACCAGCGTGGACAATGACTGAGTCATATTTGTACCTGCTGTTGAGAGACCTGAGTGCTTGCGTTATGTGGCGACTATTGTGATGACAAAGTTTAGATCCCTGGAGCATGTGGCTCTGAGGGCTTGAGATTTCTTTACATGTAGCATGTCCAACAGCTCTGGGTTTAGCATGGCCTTGTATGCTAGGCAAAGATCGCCTCAGAGTAGACGATATGCAACAGAGTATAGCTGGAGTTTTTTTAAGGTGGTCAGCATAGGGCATCTGCTTTAGGCCTGTGATTCTTTTAGTGAGGCATTTCTGCAGCCTTTCCAGTTGTTGGAGATGTCTTGAGAGGTACATATCAAATGGGGCATTGTATTCTATAATGGGTCTAATGAGAGATGAGTACACTTTCTCTTACTTACTTACATCGTCTTGCCATTAAAAAGCACTCTCTGTACTTCTTTTTACATTCAATCCACCATTACGACCAATTTTTATAGAAGTCCATCATGATTCTTGTCCCAGAGACTTCCTATACTCTGGAACAAGCTACCCATCTATGTCAAGCAAAGTTCTTCATTAGCAATCTTCAAGAAAAATCTTGATGAGTGGATGGGAAATAGGAAATACACCCTGGGGATCACTTCTGTGTCTCTGCTGGACAGTGGCACAGGAAATAATTTTCTTGGGTGGCGTAAGCTATGGTACCTTTCTGGCTAGGCTTACGTAGGCCCTTGGGCCGATAGCCTAGTACCTACCTATGAACCTATAAACCTATGCACATATGATTATATGATCATTCCATAACTACAATACTTCTCATTCTCCAATTTCATCCCATAATTTCTCATCTATTCTATTTATTCCTTTTCCAGTTTCATCCCATAATTTCTCATTTATTCTATTTATTCCTTTTTCTATCTTAATATAGTCCCTTCCTTCCATCACCTCTATCTGTATTGCTAAATCGTCTGAAAAAAACATCACAACTGTATCACCATCTGCTACCACTAAGCCTTCCAATAATACAAAACAATCAATTTCAGATCCAAATGCCCTCTTCTATAAGTCCACTGACTTTTATTCCACACAGCTGATTTGCCACATTTTATCACTTCCTGTATTTTGTATATCTTTCCGTTTCTTTTACACTTTTCTATGAAATCACAACTAAAGTCCCCTGCAGTTATAATTTTCATGTTAACAACCACATGGTCTTATATCTGATAAAAGAGCTTCTCTCTTTCCTTGCTTGCTACATATGCATATAATGCTATAATTCTATGCAAATATTTTCTCTACCTCATATCCAGAACAGTTAACCTTCCTATCCTTAGCAATGTTACGTCTAGTATTTTCACTTTTTTTACACAACACAGACACTCCAGAACAACATTAATTTCCTAAGTTCCATATTATATTTCCACCTCACAGTTTTTCTGTTTGCAGTCTTTCCTCAGTTGTCAGAAATCCTTCATCTTCTTACAGAATAACATCCACAGCATATTTAGCACACCATTCCAGTAGCCCCGCCCTTCTTACAGTGTTAATAACACTGTTTACTTTTACTGAAAGTACTCCAAAATTGTTGCTTTTCCTTCTATTTATGTTTAGGGGAAGTATTTTTAAAATGTTTTGTTTGCTTATTTTTACTCTTTCCCCAATTGAATATTTTTCCTGGGTTTATGTACAAATAATCCTTGATCCTCAGAATCAGACTTTTCATAGGTTAGAACTTTAAAAAAATATTAGTATTACTGCCTTCCCCTGACCTCTCTTCCTGCATGCAGTTTCCCTCTTCATTTTTCGTTCCATATTTTTTCTTCTTCTACACTTAGTTCAACCTCTCTCCCAGCCTCTTGTTGTCCTTCCTCGTGCATGTTTTCTTCCCTTCCCCTTCTTTTTCATTATTTACTATTTTCTCTTGACAATCCATCCAAAAGTGTCCCTTTTTTACACAACCTGCATTCAGGCACACAGCTTTTTGCTATATGTCCTTACTCCCCACGCTGGTTACATTATATCTTGTATAATGCTTATTTTAGAATTTTAGATATGTAAATTCATATAGAGATTTGATATTTATTTATAACTATGTAATTGCTATTATATTTAATTTATTATAACACGTATTTTATAAATGTATTTTTAAGAATATTATAAGCATAGGTGAATGTTTATGATAGACAGGCTGTTGAAGGCATAGATATGTATATAGCGGTTAGGGAACACTGTGAATGCAATAAGTACTGCTTGATTGGAAATATATTAATTAAGAAAGAAAATGACATCATCGTGACACTAACTGTTTTTAGTTTAAATTGAATAGATTGTGTTTGTAACTTTGTCTGATGAAGTACAACATTTGATTGTATGAAAGCGCTTACAATACGTTGGTTTGGTTTTAGTTAATAAACGGATATATTTCAGTGGCCGTTCATTCTTGGATTATTTGTTACATAGCCCTTCGTTGTTTTCACAGTTTGTTTTCTGGATTTTTATTGTTTGTTGGTGATATGGAAGGTACTTCATTGCCTAACATCCAAGAAGAGAATCATGGGACAGCTGAAGTGAATTCGACTAATGGACAAGGAGAGACTGAAGGGTCTGTTACACAACTTTTTGCCCTCGTTATGCAGTTTTCTAAATGCATGGATAACTTGTATGAGCGCATTGGACGGAATATAGGTAAAGAGTTTCCGACCATAGCAGCCGCTCATCCAGATAACAACGCTAATGCTATACCCATTCAGCAAGTTAATAACAGTAATAATATGAATGCAGGAACTGGTTTTTGTCTTACACCTCAGTGCCTTAGACCAGACTTTAATCCTAGTTCCGGGTGCAATGTAGATAACACTAACCGCTTGAATAGTGAAACAGGAGCAAGTGCAATGAGAACTAATTTGAACAGTAATAATAAAAGAGGAGTGCCACAGCATTTTCTTTTAGAGCCTCACAAGGAGCAGACAACACACTGAACAGTAAGTTATCTGAATTTGATTATAAACTGATGCACTGTAAAAAATTACAGCTTGAAAACGCTTACCTTTCAGAATGTTTACGAAGCAAAGTAATTCCAAAAGGGTTACGCATGTGGCGTTTCCCTTCAGGATTAACAGAAAATTCAGCTTTACATATAGAATTACTGAAACTGTTTGGTAGAACAGGACAGGAATTACTTGAGCGTTCGGTTAAACATAATCAAGAAAATATAGATGAACTCAGTAATGAATTAAGTATATTAGATAAAATTATTGAAAAGCATAACTCATATGAACAAGCACAATATGAATATTCATGTATTTACAATAGTGTTGAACAGCAGATTGAATTCTTGAAAAAAGGAAAAATTAATAAGCTTGAATGTGATCTTCGAGACTATGCTAATGGTGTTGCCTATCCTAAGCCCCCTAAGCTCCAAGGGCAGAAGAAATTTAATTATGTAAATACAGATGAACAAGAAAGAGTTCATAAACATTATGATAGTCAAGAAGTATATAATCATAATTTTCCTGAGCCAAGGAGATCTGAAAGACTTAAAAATAGAGGCAATGTCCCCTTTGTAAACAGTCAACAAGCAGCGGGGTTTCATGGAGCGAGACCCAAAACAAAACAATGGAACATAGCATATCATCTGAAAGTGATACATCAGAATTATATACTAATGACATTTGTACAGTAGTATATAATAATGAACAAGATTTTAAAGTATACAATTATTCAAATGTAGTTTGTACTAGTGAAACAACTAATTTATTGGCAAAAGGAATGACCTTTGTGCCTTCTGTTTACAGTAATTTTACTAACACCGTTTTAGATTTAAAATTGTATCTTAGAAAAATTAATTTGAAAATATTGTTTCAGACTAGTATAATCAGACAAACAAGTATGTTTGGTATCAGTAGTACTTATGATCCACCCCTCCACCCCAAATTAGGATTATATGAAAAAAATTGTGAAATAGACATTAAAAGTTTAAAAATATATTATTATGGAAAAAGGGAAGATAATAACTTTAGCATTTCAGAACAGCAAGCTTTAACTCAAATAAGAAAAGAAAAAATTTGTATAATGAAACCAGATAAAGGGGGAGGAGCAATTATTATGGACATGCAAGATTATAATAGAAGATTACATGATATTTTAAATACTGATACATATTCGAAAGTATCAATGAATGAAATCAATGTTGCATATAAAATGATCTATACGCAGTTAAATGATATGTTTATAGACAAACGCATTAGTATAGAATTGTATAATTATTTGAATGTATCACCTGCCAGAGTCCCTGTGTTCTTTGGTACCCCCAAAGTGCATAAATCTATTTCTAATCCACCCATGCGCCCCTTAGTAGATGGAAGAGACTCTATTACATCAGCAATTGCTAAATATATAGATTTTGAGTTCAAAAATATCTTTAAAAATCAAAAACAAATTTGTAGGGATTCTTGGTCATTTTTACAATATATGAATAACATAGAATATAATAGTAATGCTATATTAGTAACAATTGATGTGTGTGAGCTCTACACTGTTATTCCACAAGAAGAAGGTTTAGAATGGACTAGCAAAATGTTGCATGAGAATCATATACAACAAGATAAAATCAATTTATTAATAGAGCTATTAGAAATAGTTTTGAATTATAATTTTTTAGAATTCAATAAAGAGTATTATTTACAAACTAAAGGCATTTCAATGGGGTCCCCATATGGGGGAGCTTATGCTAATATAACTATGGCCTATCAGGAGAAGAAATATGTCTTCAATAGTAGATTTAATAAGTCCTATTTTAGATTTCAAGATGACATCAGTATTATTTGGCAAGGAACACAAGACATACTTGAAGAATTCCTGTTATATATAGGCCAAACCACAACATTTTCTAAATTCACATGGAATATTAATAATGGCTATATGGAATACTTAGACATTAAGCTCATCAAAGACTATATAGAAAATAGATATATAGCCCGCATACACAGGAAAGAGACATATTCCAATAGTCTATTGCATTACAGCAGCTCACACCCTCAACATCATAAAAAATCCGTTGTCAAAGGACAAGTAGTTAGAGCCACACGTATGATTACTAGAGAAGACTATTTTTTGGAAGAATTTTCCAATTTAAAATCTATATTTTCTGCTAGATCATATCCCATTACTTTTTAAAGTGACATCATTGAAGAAGTTATAAACAAAAGAAGGAAGGTTTTTTTAAATCTATCCTAGATAATAAAAACTCTAGTATGGATATTGTAAATGAGAATGTAGAAAGACATAGTGTTGCATCTCAAATAACTGAAAACATTAACCAAAATCAAAATAAGAGCAACAAATTCTCAGAAGCATTAGTTATCACATATAGTAAAGAAGCTAACATTTTAAAATGGATTTTTGAGAAAAATTGGTGTGTATTGAATCAAGATGGAGCTGGGAATTTATGGTTAAAGGCTTATAGTGCATGCAAATCTGAATTGCTTCTTACTGAAGTTGGTGTACCTTGTTTGCTGTGGCATAGACTGGATTCAGGCCTGCTGGATCTAGCTTTGTTTGTGTAACTTGAGCACTAATCCAGGCATTCTCTAAAGTATTCAATTGTATTTATTACTGCTTGGTGGTAACTTGATTAAAGTGTAGCTATCATTCTAAGTCTTTTGGATTAAGCACTTGGGCTTCAGACCAGTTGTTTTACATTAGGAAGGTTTGTGGCATGCACTGTAGTGGCAGGACAGGTAGCTTTCATCCTTCTAAGTTGGGAACTGCTGATTGAGAGCCCAGTGTCTGTTATTCTTAAAGTGTATTAGTTCTGGTTTAAGCACTTGGGCTTCAGGCCAGTTATTTTACATTAAGAAGGTTCGTGGTCTGCACTCTTGTGGGAGAAGAGGCTGGACTCTGCCTTTCTGAGCTGGGAATTTCTAGTTAAAGGTTTATAGTGACTGAATATTTGAACTGTATCTTACTGAAATTGGTACACCTTGTTTGCTGTAGCATAGACTAGATCCAGGCCTGCTGAATTTAGCTTTGTTTATATGCTTGTTGTTTGTTTGCTTGTTATTTCCCTGGAACGCTAATTCCACCTAATACGTGGCTTCTCAGTGCTTCTGTGTATCACTAGTGATATCTGCATTGCTTACTGTACTTAGTTCCTTGTTTCACTTTAAAGAAAGTTACTGTTTGTCGTTTTTGCATTTAAGTTACCTGTAACACATTGCACTTAAGTTACCTGGCACTTGCTCGCTAAAGCAATTATATAAGTCAGCACTAAAAATTAAAAGCACTACACCCTCACTCCCTACTGGCCCTTGTTTTCAATTATTAAGGAATTCCCAATATTATTCTAGCATGTCCAAAGGTCAGTTGTCAATCTCCTCTCCAGTCCAGCTGGTGAATCTGGGAATCTTGAGGCAATGTTACAACTGCCTCATGTACACAGACAACCCTCTCCTCCTCCCAACAAATTCCAACACATGTGAGAGATGCAGCCATATAGCCAAACTGGAGGCTAAGCTCTCTCAACTCAGTACTGGCATAACCAGTCAGGAGGAGAAGGAAACCACACTCACTACAATTCCAGTCTCACATAGACCTACCACGACAGCAAACCAAACACATAATCACACAAAAACATACTCGGAGGCTCTAAATAAAGATCTACCTAAGCAGCAGAGACCTCCAAAGCAGACACCCAAGCAACCGCTACCCCAAAACAAAACACGTGCAACACATATCTCACAAAGCCAGTGTGCCAAACAGTCACAGCCCTTAAGACTAAACAACACACCTGATACACTTTTAATAGGTGACTTTATCATCAGGCACACTGACGTCCCACTCACCAGGCTGAACAAGGAGAGGGTCATGGTGAGCAGCCTGTCGGGCGCTAGGATCCGCCACATAACACAAGCACTCAGGTCACTCCAAGGCAAGTACAAATATTACTCAGTCATTGTCCATGCTGGTGTGAATGAGCTGAGACCTACCTCCCTGGACTACATGAAAAGAGACATAAAGGAGCTCTCTGAGCATGTAGCCCAGGCCGGTATGACCCTGACCTTGAGTAGCATCTTACCCTCACCAAGAATGATGCCACAATATGAAGACAAGATGATCAATTTCAACAATTGGCTTAAGTACTGGTGTCATTCAAAGGGGATCCAATGCCTGTCAGCTTGGGCTGATATGCTCGACAAGCCACAATGTTTCACTAGGGACGGCTTGCACCTGTCACCCCTGGGCTTTCGGATATTGGCAAAGGCTCTTGCTACCCCTATAGTGCCTTTTTTAGGCAAGGCTCAAAAGACAAACCCACCTCCATAGGTATCACAAGGGATAAGAAACTAAGAGTAATGCTACTCAATGCCCGAAGTCTAAACCTCAAGATGCACACACTCGAAACTCTATTTAGCATGGAGAACATTGATATCTGTGCAGTAACAGAAACCTGGTTCAGGGCTCCTGAGAGCACCCCAGCACTACCAGGTTATACCTCATACCATGCTTTTCGGCTCCAAAACTTGGACCGAACCACAAAAGGAGGGGGAGTATCGATATTCATCAAAGATACCCACACCTCCAGGTTGGTGGCAAAGCACGAAGCATCAGAGACTATCCATGTGCAACTAACAGTGGGTAAAACTGCCTTCCAGTTTATAGCCTGCTACAGACCACCCAGGAACCCCACTCGGCCTTTCTGAGAACACTGGAAAATATGAAGGTCTCTCCAAACACCATTATACTGGGTGACTTCAACTACCCAAACATAGACTGGGAGCATTACTATAGCTCCAACACCCTAGCCCAAAGGTTCCTAGAATTTATAAACTCAAATGCTATGGAAAAACTTGTTACCACTCCCACAAGAGGGGAAAACATACTGGACCTGATCATCACCAACATGGGGACTCAATGCTCCAGACCAGAAGTGTATCCCTCACTGGTAAGATCAGACCATAAACTAATCTCACTGGATATTCACATCCCGACCCCACCCCCTGCCCAGAAAACCACAGTGAAAAACTTCTCTAAAGCAAATTTCACACTCCTTAAAACTGAGGTGGAATCCTTCAAAGCCCCCGGGCCTGTGGAAAATACGGCCCACACCGCAGAATCCTTTATAAACGCATTCTATGAACACCTTCAGGAATGCATGGATCATGCGATCCCAAATAAAACCAAGACCCAATGATGATTTTTTATACAACGTATTCTAGTATTAAGGGTATGTTTGTTGTTACACTGGATATGCAATCCTTATTTAAAGTCATTCTGAACCAGACTGGTATAGCGATGTTGCAGCGGTACTTGGATAAGCACACAGATCTTGACAGTAAAAATGTGGAAATGCTAGCCTTATTAATGAAATTGGTATTAGAAAATAATGTTTTCATGTCTGACATTCAGTTGTATTTACAAAAGCATGGCATAGCTATGGGCACCTCATGTGCCAATAGCTATGCCAACATTATAATGGCTGTTTAGGAACAGGAGTATATTATAGATGGACCCTATAGACGTTATATAGGATTCTACTGGCGTTTTGTAAATGACCTTTTCTTAGCTTGGACTGGTCCTCTGAAAGCTTTGGAGCAGTTGTATAATTATTTTAATCAGACCTCTACTTTTCTAAAATTTACTATGAAATATTCCCAGACCTCCATATACTTCTTGGATGTTAAAATAAGTCTGATTAATGAAGATAAAATTAGCACAGGAGTATTTGGGAAAGACTGTTACAGAAATACATTTTTGCATAGAACTAGTATGCATCCACAGCACATTTTTAACAATATAGTCAGAGGTCAAGGCATGAGAGTATCTAGGATATGTGTTGAGCAAGAAGGGTTTTACAGAGAAATATCACAATTGGAAAATAGGTTTGTACAAAGGGGTTATAAGAAAAACAAAGTGTGCACAACTTTAAATCAAGTTAGAAACTGTAGGACAACAACAGGTAGACCCTATTTTTCAGTTAATGTGAAACGTAGTAGGAATGTTAAAGATAGGTGTGGTAGTTTAGTTAGGATGCCAGTTCTTTATGCCAATAATGTCAAACCTGTACTGGAGATTTATAGGAAATATTGGCCGATATTAGCAGCAGACCCTGATATTAAAAAAGTAATAGGGACACAGCCATCTTTCCTTTATAAGAATATGATTAATATAAAAATAATGTTATGCTACCCTTGCATTGTGTCTGTGGATTTAGAGAAAGCATATGACAGGGTGCCTAGAGAGGAGTTGTGGTAGTGTATGAGGAAGTCAGGAATGTCAGAGAAGTATGTAAGTGTGGTACAGGATATGTACGAGGGTAGTGTGACAGCAGTGAGGTCTGTGGTGGGAGTGACGGATGCGTTTAAGGTGGAGGTGGGATTATATCAAGAGCCCTTTCTTATTTGCAATGGTGATGGACAGGTTGACAGAGATCAGACAGGAGTCCCCGTGGACTATGATGTTTGTAGATGACATTGTGATCTGTAGTGAGAGTAGAGAACAGGTGGAGGAGACCATGGAGAGGTGGAGATATGCTCTAGAGAGAAGAGGAATGAAGGTCGGCAGGACTAAGACAGAATATATGTGTGTGAATAAGAGGGAGGATAGAGGAATGGTGAGGATGCAGGGAGTAGAGGTGGCGAAGGTGAATGAGTTTAAGTACTTGGGATCAACAGTTCAGAGTAATGGTGAGTGTGGAAGAGAGGTGATAAAGAGAGTACAGGCAGGATGGAGTGGGTGGTGAAGAGTGTGAGGAGTGATTTGTGACAGACAAGTACCAGTAAGAGTGAAAGGGAAGGTCTACAAGAGGGTAGTGAGGCCAGCTATGTTATATGGATTGGTGACAGTGGCATTGACAAAAAGACAGGAGTCGGTGCTTGACATGGCAGAGTTGAAGATGTTAAGATTTGCACTGGGTGTGACGAGGATGGACAGGATTAGGAATAAGTATATTAGGAGGTCAGCCCAGGTTGAAAGGTTTGGAGACAAAGCCAGAGAGGCAAGATTACATTGGTTTGGACATGTGCTGAGGAGGGATGCAGAGTATATTGGGAAAAAGATACTAAGGATGAAGCTGCCAGGTAACAGGAAAAGAGGAAGGCCTAAGATAAGGTTTATGGATGTGGTGGGAGAGGACATGCAGGTGGTTGGTGTGACAGAGCAAGATGCAGAGGACAGGAAGAAATGGAAACAGTTGATCTGCTGTGGCGACCCCTAACAGGAGCAGCCGAAAGAAGAAGAAGAAGAAGTTATGCTACCCAAAGCGAGAAGGCATAAAAAGAACTAATAAAATTAAGAGGCCATGTAATAAATGTAATTATTGTCAATACGTAGATAGGTCGGGTAAGTTTATTCATCTGGACTTTGGTAAGACTTTTTGGTTTCATACTGAAGGTACCTATGACACAGAACATATAGTTTATCTAGCTTATTTTGAAATGTGTTTTGCTTTTTACAGAGGCAAGACAGACAGGAAGTTCAAGTTTAGGATTATGGAGCATTTATATGATATTCAACGACAAGTTACAATGAATGCTCTTGCCAAACATATTATGAATAATGTAGGCACATATAACTTTAAATTCATGATAGTGTAAAATACTCGAATCAGTAGTAGAATGGGGGATATCAGAAATCAAACAGAAGTCAATGAAACAAAGTGGATAGTTAAGTTAAGAGCTGAAGTAAGCAAGGGACTTAATGACAAAGATCCTATTAAGCCTATACTTAAAGCAAGGCCTCTTAAAATATAAATGAATAAATAACATCTTTCTGTTCATTACCATTTTTTATATGTGTTTTTATGAAAAATGATTTATATTTGATTAATATATATGCCTTTAAGGGGGGTTTATCTAACTGATTTTCAATTAAGGAGTTTTATTTAAACTGAAGCTGCTGTAGTGTTAGTTAAACATCTGAGGAAGCAGTGGGATTCACTGTGAAAGCGCTTACGTACTTGTTTTTGTTATTAAACATTTTTTTGAATTGGAACACTGCCATTTGTTTTGCCTGGGTTCATTTATACTTGCTTTGTATGAATTATTTATTTCTGCTTATGTTTAAGCCCGTTTGTGAGGCACAGCATGGTAGCTTAGTAGTATATGTGAAGGTATTCTAGTTTATATACTATCCAAACAGCTAAATTGGTAGAGTGATGGCCTAAAGCATCGTAGGTCATGGGTTCGAGTCCCTAGCAGACATACCATTTGTTTAATGTAATATAAATTTTTGTTTAATTTAAAAACATAATGTTTACATTTGGAAGAGCTGCATGGTGCTAAACACTGCTTAAACATGATTAACAGCTACTATTGTTTGTGTGCTGTTAAGCTTCGCTAAAACCACGGTTGCATGAGTTTTCGCAATGCTCAGCTCCACTTAGCTGGTTTGCATGATGGTAAGCAACACAGCACTTTTTTGAATGCTGCTGAATGATGTGTAAGGGTGGGAAAACAGCCTATATTAAGGTTAATAGGTGGGAATTCTGCAACAGTTGTTGAAGTCTTTCTAATTGTCAATATGCCAGGTGATGTTGGACAGGGTGCATGCTTTTGGGTGCATAGGTGGGTTGTGCAGCAGTCCAGGGTTTTTGTTGGACTCCTGATATGCAATTATGAACCTAGGCTGCTGCAGTGTGATTACCAGGGCTCAGAATGTAAGGCTGAGGCCTAGGATCGGTTGGCCAGGGAACTTACCAGTACTATTGGTATCCCCCGCACTGGTGAGCAGTGTCATCACCATTATGACAACCTGAAGCATAGAAAAAGAGGAACTTTGGACACCTGGGTCCAAGATGCCAGGGCTGGGCATGCCCCAGACATATGTAAGTATGTCATCCACTATTTTACTAAACTGCAAGCTGAATGTATGCAAAACTGGTATGCATAATGGTGTGCTTCTCTCCCAACAGCTGCAGCTGAGAGGGCTCACAACATTCAGTCCCATCCTGGGTGCCTGGTCAGGTTGCACCATGAGTGTGGTAAGTACAGATATAGTATGCTAACTGTAGAGCAATAAACAATAAAGAGTAGAAAACTGTACCGCAATAAAGAATAAACAATAAAAACTGTAGTGCAATAAATGGGCAATTAGAACTGTAGTTCAATAAATGAACAATAACAACTGTATTGCAATAAACAATAAACAATACCAATAACAGTAAGCAAAAAGGTGTAAAGCAGGATTGTGGTGTCATAACATAATTGCAATAGAGCTGTATGCATTGCATGTCTATGGTTAAGTTGCTGCAGTCAAGTGTAAAACTGTAATAACTATAAAATGTGAATCTAATGGCCCGAAAAAAATGTATTGATCAACTCATAGTATGGTTCAAGGCTGTCTCCAGGCCAATTTCAGTCAAATAATGCTCTCTTGTCCTTCCACTCCAGGAACAAAAGATATATGGGTGAGGTAGCCCACTTTATGTGCAGACATTGTGTGTAGCCTTCACAAATGATTAACACCAATACCAGTAAAGTGTTAAGTGGTAGTGTGGTTTCCTAAATAAATCTGTCTTGATATTTGCAGTAGGGCAATATTCATTGCACGTCTGTTCTAATGTCATTAGAGTCAAGTGTAAAACTGTAATAGCTGTAGAATGCAATGGTAGTGTCTTGAAAAATGTATTGCTCAACTCATAGTATGGCACAAGGCTGTCTCCAGGCCAGTTTCAGTCACATAATGCTCTATTTTCTTCCCACTCCAGGAACAAAAAGGTATATGGGTGAGGTAGCCCACTTTATGGGCAGATATTGTGTGTAGACTTCACAGATAATTAACACCATTACCAATAAGGTGTTAAGCAGTATTGTGATTTCCTAATTGTATCTGTCTTAATATTTGTAGTATGTCTGTATTCATTGCATTTCTGTTCTAATGTCAAAAGTAAAAAAAACACAAGTAACGTAAAACACTGCAAAGGATTTTAATAAAGATAAGCACTTTCGCAGCCAAGACATTGCTTCTTCAGACCATATAAAAACAGCTTAAAACATCTGAGTATATATATATATATATATATATATATATATATATATATATATTCAAAAGCAAGCAAATCAAAAACATCAATTAAAATCACATGACAAAACTTAAATACATTGTAGTCAATCTAATGATAATGAAATTTACATAGTGCACTTCCATGTATGTGATCCTGACATGTGTTCCCATTTTTGCTGTCTTTCAGGAAACATGTATCCAAAACTCAGTATGCCCTTCAGGAAAGCAGAGAATAATATTATACTGGAAGGCCACCGGCAACACCATGAACTCTTAACTGTCCAAGGGGAGGCAAAACAGGGAACAGCTGGCAGCATTATGGGCTGACCTTGTCCATGACATGAATGTCACAGGTCATCAAAGATGGACATATGAGCAGGTTTGACACCGCACAATGGACATGATCAATGCTGCATGCAGAAGAGCAGCAGATGTAGTCAGGGATCATGGGATCACCAGTGGAGGCCCTGCAGTGGAACAAACGATCTCAGCCACTGAGGAATACCTGGTGAATCTGGGCACACATGACAGCTCCCAGGCATCCATCACACCTTACATCATGAATGTGGGTGCCACATGTTCCATGGTAGAGGAGCATGCAGGTAAGCTTAGTTTGATCAGCATTACAATACTGTAGCATTCAGTGTGCCAGAGTGTACATACTCTTATGTGGAGGTCAGGTCTTTGTTCTTTGGGGGAAGGAGGGTTTAAATGCAGTTTTACTCTCATGCTCATATTTTGACCAATATAACAATTAACACAGTAGTTACTGTAAATGTGAGATATATGGAAGTATTCCCTTGTTGTGGTGCAACATGCTGTGGTACTGACATAATCTCTCCCTCAACTTTTCACAGGTCCATCAGGTATCTGACAAGGTCATGGTCCTGCATCTGGTAAGCACCACACTGTTTTGTTATGGATGTAGGTTTACAGCAATGTAATCCCTAAAGTGTCATCCCTGGCCTGCTGCCTGGATTTCTGTACTGTCAGCATGATTGCCAACTGTTCCGATATTTTCTGAATTTACACATGTTAGAGTCATGCCTATGCTTTGTAGGTGTGACCACACTGAGAGATGTGACAGTATTGTCAGGACATTACAGATTGTCATATGTGTCAACCATGCAGAGTCTTTACAAATGTCAACAGTGTACCTCATTGTTGCCGATGAGATTGCTGTGTAAAGAGTTTTTATTTACAAGTAGCTACAGCTGTTTGTGGGGAAAGTAATATTCTCTTGTCCTACTATATGAGGTTGGATTTTCAACAGGTCTATAATAGTGACAAAAGTATATAGAGTTTTACATATATATAAACAAAGTACTGCAGAGCATAATAGTGTGGGTATTAATATACTGCTTTTCCTTTCTTATCACAGGTGACCAGGGGGGGGTTGGTCTATGTCCCCCACACAACCTGTTGTCATTGTCTCTTCAGACTCTGATGATGATGGTGGCCACAGTGAGGCACAGGTGGGAGTTTCAGGGGCTGAATCAGTCCAAGAGGTTGACATACCTCATTGTCACTGCACACAGCCAATATGTCCACACATACCCAGTCCCCGGAGGCCACAGATATTGGACAGTCAGAGGGTGGGGACATTGAACATGAAAGTGTGGCAACTATGGCTCCACTGAGTGTAGACACTGGCCATAACCAGAGAGCTGATGAGGTTCCACACAGGTGGATTGATAGGCACGCTTCTAGGAGGTCTGCTCTCTGTCCACCACCTGTTGCAGTTGTCACATCATGGGTCACTCAGTGCATGTTTCTGGCCATCATGGAGGCACAGACATGTTCTGAAAGGAACTCTAGATGTATGCCTAGGGTTATGGATGCAGCATAGTCTGACATCCGTGATTGCCTCCACCACATTGCTGACACCCTGGATCAGTGCTGCAGTGGAAAGGTGAGCTGAGACAGATCGCACACTATCTGTCTTGGAACACACAGTGTCTGTGCTGGAATGTCTGGCTGGAGTTGAGCGTTGGACTTGTGGATGTAGGTCAGCAACCCCATCTGCTGAGAGTTCACATGGATGTGCACAATCACGCTCCCATAGTGGCAGTACATCCAGCACTACAGAGGTGAGTGTGCTGTCCACACCAACACATGGCAGGCCATGGGGTCGTGGTCCTGGGCATTCCTGTGGAGGATACAGTCCTAGCAGACAGCAGTCACCATCAGGTACTAGCACTGCTTCTGACCTTGGGCCGTATGCAGAAGAGCAGCAGATGTAGTCAGGGATCATGGGATCACCAGTGGAGGGCCTGCTGCAAAACAATCAATCTCAGCCACTGAGGAATTCCTGGTGAATCTGGGCACACATGACAGCTCCCAGGCATCCATCACACCAGTGCAGCTCCTGGAAGAGCCAGTTCCCATGTTTGGGGCCAGACATGGTGAACTGTCAGCTCTACCATGCACAGTTCAAAGCTGTCCAACATACACACATGTAGGGCAAGCACTGAGCTTGACTGTGTGCATGCACACACTCGCACACCACTGTCAAATGCAGGTCACCTACAGACACACACGGTACATTTCCATGGTCCATCTTGCCTGCTTCCCTTCCTGACTCACACACATGCTGTCAACCTTTTGGGTCAGCCTAGGCCTCCTGCACCTCCAAACAACACCCTGTGCAAGGGATGATACCTGTGCCACATCCCTGTAATCCTTATCATCAAAGGAGAGAAATGAAGCTATGTGTCTGATGCACAGGATGACTATATAAATTAACATGTAGTTGTGTAATGCACTGTTGTTTTCCCATGCCACTTGTAGTGGTTACTGACAGGTACTGTATGCTGACATGTGTAATGAGTAAGCCACATAATTTTGTGTACCTTATGTTGTATGATGTTTTAATGGCTGTATGCTTACACAATGAAAGGTGTGTCATGGCCCTGTTTCTGTTTCAGGATTCTATTGGGAACAAGTATGGATACACAGCAGCAATAAAGCAATAGACATCACAGCACAGCATGGAATGTAAGTATATAAGAAATATGTCTTCAGCAAGGTACAGCACTATAGGTGCATGGCTCCATAGGTTCATATGTGTATAACAGGTTTACAAGGACAATGACATCATTCAACATACTCATGCATCCCTAATCTGTGAAAAGGTCTGATACCCTTGATAAGTGTCACCAGGGTTTTGGGAGCTAACACATCTACAAGCTATGGTGATGGAGATGACCCATCTACAAATGTCCTGTGTCCAGTACAGACATTTGTGTGACATCAGTTATGATTGTTTTGTTCTGCATCCCATGGTGTAACTGATCATGATGTGTGTCACATCAGATGTGTGCTTCACATGCATGGGAAGCTTGTTACATATAGGGTGTACTGTCTGTGTGACATACCTGTCTCTCCAGCATGTACTATTTATACCACAGTGAATGTGTAGGTATGTAGAACAGGTAAGACATGTATTAGTCGTGTCATGGATACGTGGGAGGTACACAGTGGGATCTGACACCTCCCTGTATGGCAGCCATACACATCCCCTCCATAGCATTTAGGAGATAGATTACACATGTGCGGTCTTGACACGGACTCCATAGGACATGTTATCTCCAATGTGTATTGGTGTACCACAGAACCTGTGTGGCTGCTACAGTTGTAAGATATGCCTGTGTAGTGATATAGCAAGGGTGCCATTGCACACAATGATATGTATGATGAGCACCACATTCAGTATAAGCAATGACAGTCTGGGATTTATATCCCATACCTTTCTGTATAGGCTGTACAAAACTGAATGCATCCCCACAACTTACCAACCAGTGAAAGTCAAAGTCTACATTACTCTCTGTGTGCATAAGTCCATGAGTAATGGCTCAACTGTGTGCTGCGTGCGGACACTACTATATTTTTCAGGGGTAGATGAGTTCCCAAAGGATAGTATTGTGCAGTCATTGGCATTTAGTATTTGTCAGTGGCTCAGACAACAATTGAATGTGTGTCTCAGGCCATCCTGGATAACTATTGGTTCTGTATGGGATTCAGTGACAGCTCCTAATATGCAATCACCTGCTAATGCAGTCAGTCAGAGCTCACTGACAGTGGTTGTGACTGCAGAGAGAGAATGGCTAGAAGGGGTACACCATTACGGATGCCTGGGGAAATCCACTGGTGACTGGTGTCATTGCAGCGTAGGTCTCCCAATGCTATCTTCTGACATTATAACTGTCAGACACTTGCCTATTCCCCAGCTGACATAACAGTCTATAGATAACCTACATGGTTTCCAGCAAAGCCTGCTGTCCTAATATTGTCAAACACCTTGTCAGGCTATGGTAGGTAGAGTGAGTCATATTTCCGTCATCCGTTGCATAGTATAACACTCAATGCGGTCTACCGGTTAGAGTCAGGAGGCATGATTTGGCTTTGAGCAAAACATACAGTGTATGGTCCAGTGTCAGTAAGTGCATGACAGTGTTACTGCTCATATCCATGCTAACTTCTTTCATGGCATTTCATGTCACATGACTCAGAGATCTGGGGACACTGCTTGGCACTACATGCTAGTTGTCCTTTGTGCAACTAAGTATTGCAGTTACTTCCAGCATGGTCCAAGAAGAGACTCATCCAAGGTGTTTGTATAGAGCACAGACAAACACATCAGGGAAGTGTAATATGTATACCCTGTGAAGATAAGGTGGGGGCTTTACACAGGTATTCTGCAGTTGGACACTACCCAAGCAGTGTATACTGGAATGACACAATTACCTTGTGAAGACTGTGTTAAGCATGGAAGTTCATGGAATTGCTGGTGCCTGGCAACTACTAATGCTGGTCTCACCAACACCACTTTCATATAGGATACCATTCTCCAATCCTTTTTCTGTCATCACACGCAAAACGTTACTACAAAGCCCATGATGACAAGCAGGACACAGCCTGTTTGTTCAGCTACATAGCTGTCCCACATCATGAAAGGCTCTGTAGGCTTCACATACCCTTCTCCAGGTAGATGCCATGATCAGCAACCTAGGCACTCAGTTGGCTTTTGCATGTCTTATGCCTTCTGTTCCAGGGTTGATGGTATGTCACCAGGGAACTGACAAGAGGGTGATTAGGAGCACTACTGTAGTGCCACAATATAATGTACAAAGTCCAGTGATATAGATGTCATGTCTTGCTGAAACAATCAGCACACTGGTGGTGAGCCATCATAGGTGACAATTTCACAGCTAGTCATGCATCCTGCCCATCAAAAGAGTACTGGTGGATATCTACATGACATGGCTGTGAGGCCTACTGCAGCAGACTGGCCACCTTTAGCCAATGTGTGTCTACCTGCCACATGTCTTAGGCATGTCATACTGTAGAGTTATGTACCCAAAACACATCACTGTGTTCCCACATCATGTCACACAACAACCAATGTGCTGTCTGGTTGCTTGACAGGCATCGTACACTTGCAAGGCCAACGTAATGTCAGCAAAGTTGAACAAGTCCTCTATGCATGCACAGGCATCCAAATCCTCACTGCAAGGTGTGTCTACAAACACTGTAGATCAGGCTATCAACCCCAAGGGTGTGGCAGCATGACCCTAACTTTGCAGGACCTGCTGCTGAGATGTTGGGAGTGTCTCCACCCCTCTACTTCTGACACACAAACACAACATGTGGCAGATGTGACTGGATTTCAAACCTTGCTGCCATGGTGTCTCCAACAGCATTCATGACATATGGCAATGAGCATTATGCCAACATGCACAGCTCACATCCTGCACCACCAACACCCACATCACACACACCTGCATGTGTGCAGCTCCTTACCAGACACATTGCCAAACAGCAGACACCTCAGAAAAGCCTGATTCTGGAGTGCACATTACACATAATAAGGCATGCACCACTCTCTAAATGGTCAAACACCCGAGGCAAGACACATTGATGTCTGTGTCAAGTGGCTACATATGGCAAACATCACAGATACCTGTCTGTGGGTTGACACATAACATACATTGGTGCAAATCAAGGAATATCAGTTAGCATAATGTTGACATCATAGTTCCTGCAGGTGTGTATGACTAGGGACATATGTTACCAGCCTGTATGCAGACACATGAATGAGCTTAGCCAGTCTGTGTCTCTCACGGGTATGTGCATAGCCTTCAGCTGCAGTTGGCCCTTACCTAGGATGATGGTTCCATACATACGGAAATTGATGGAAGCCAATAATTGCCTTAGCATGTGGTGTCATTGCAAGGGGATCTATTACATGTCTGCCTGGGATGCCTTGCTCAACAGACATTAATGCTTCACCAGTGATGGTCTTCATCGCTCACCCCTGAGATATGGAGTATTGGCCAAGGCTGATGACACCCCCACAGTGCATCTTTGATGCACTGCTCAGGGAAAAGTTGGCAATGAGAAAACCATTATATAAGGTCATTCTTATGCAGCTACACGCTGGGTATGGCAACACTGAACCCCACTCGGTGGAAGGTGTCCCCACTCTGGATTATGCAGATGTGTGCAGTCAAGGACATCTGGTTCAAGGCTGTGGATACCACCACAGCCATATCAAACTACACATCCATCCACATCTTCAGACCTCAAAATGACACTGTCAAAGGTAATGTAGGTGGTGTATACATACTCATTAAGGACAGATACACATTCAGATTTTGTGAAACACTGTGAATTTCTGGAGACACTGCAGGTGCCATTCAGTACTGGAAGGGCAAATAATTAAGTAATAGCCACCAACAGAAGCAGCTCCATGAATCCAGACACCCTTTGTGCATATTTGCATGTATGTGTGTCTATCAAAATACATCACTACACCATGGTTTGGGGTGGCATTAAGTAACCACCAACTGTGTTGCTTAGTCATGCTGCAGTTCACTTGCCCAAAGGTTAGTCCAGGTCCTTAATGACAATGCCCCGGAGCAGTGCCGTGACATCTCCCCAAGGGGAACCAATGTATTACGTCATGTGTTTACCAATATGGGTGACCACTGCCATCCCCCAATGTGAGATCCTCCCTGGTGGGATCTGACCACAGATCAGTCTTATTAAAGCTACCAGCACTAACCCCCCCCCCCCTTGCAGACAATACAGACACTTATTTCAACAAAGTCATTTATTACCTCCTGTGGGATGGTTTACATAGCATGACTGCACCTCCTCCCTCAGATGGGACAGGCAGGTATGCAGAGCTCTACACCCATGCATTATGCCAGCAGCATTACAACTGCATGAACTCAGCTGTACCTGACAGGAGGAACACAGGTTCCTCATGGCACAGCAAACCTTCCTGGTGGACAACTGCCATTATCAGGTGGTACAATAAGAGGTGAACATTGCTGTGTGACAGTTGGGTTGAGGGAGCCCCCCCCAAAAAAATGGAGGCACAACTTCTTCAGCTAAAACCAGCACACACTGTTGTTGTGATGTTGTGTAGACACAGTGTGTGTATTTGTGTGTGTGTGTGTGTAGACACAGTAAGTGACAAAATTAGCCACCCACACAAAGCAGAACCACAACACACGGTGTAGTTACATGTGTAACCTCAAAGGACAGGCCCAGATTGTTGGTGAACTCATACATAATTATGTCACATATAATAGGTCTGTACTGATAGCTAACCTGTAGTCCCACAGGTTCTGCATCAACTTCACTCTCCTGTCCCCACCACATGTGACACATGACATTCCTACAAACTGTCCCATAACATCCACATCTACAGAGTAGGTTGTAAATGTCCTCTCTATGGAGGCTACACAGCATCTATTGGACATGCTAACATCCCAGGCTGCATCCTACAAGGGATCTGACAAGAATGACTAACACCATTGGGAACACTTTGCAGTCATACTGAAACCACTGGCTGCACCCCAGCTGACTGGGAAATGTCAACTGTTATACCCTTGCACAGAGGTGGTGCATCCACTGACTACAAGAACTAGAGACCTCTTTGCCTGAGTATCCATATCTGTTTGGCTGTAGGGAAATCATCATGGAGCTGATCAGCACACATATGATCTACACACAGTTAACTGTACACAGTTTGGATGTCTGACAGGGAGATCATGACTGTTAAATGTGGTGGACATTTCTGAGGCAGTCACCAAGGACCGGGGTGAGGGGACATCAGGTAGCCAACCCCCTGGACTGAGCCAAGCTGTCTGACTAAATCCCCCACCCAGGCATCATTTACAAAGCACCCACTTAGGCATCCATGGTAGTATCATTGTAGGGGTCACTAAGTGGCCCATTAATGGCACACATACTCAACATAGGGACATCCACCTCCAATAGCTGATCTGTATGCAGCAGCATTCAACAAGGCTCAGTCCTGGGTCCTGTACTGCTTGGAATCCATTTAACCATGATACAAGTGAATACTGAATGTCTGTGCTAACAATGTTGGCTGATGCCTGCAAAATGTGAGCACTCATGGAGTCTGTGAGTTACGCCAATGTCCTACAAGAGGGTATTGATGAAAAAATGCCTGTTGACATACTAATGGCCATAAACTCCATGCAAATATATATGCAGTATCATTTCCATCACTACCACCTATGCACCTAGTAAGTAGCACATCCGTTGCAACATGTGATGTACATACTCAGGGGTGAAAGAACTGGGCACACAGACTTGGCCACACAGGTTTACACCTAATGTGTCTGAGATCACCATGCCTCCCCAGTGGTATGATGGGAATCATATGTCATAGCTGAGGGCACAATCACCCATAACTGACATACTCATAACCCCTGTACACTCTTTCCTCAGCATGCCAATATTGGAATGCAATGGCCATTTGGCAATGGACCTTTCCAAGTAGTACTGGCATGTGCACACAACATTATGGTCCCTCCACAAGGAACTTCATGTCTTCAGTATGTGTTCAATGGGGATTGTCTGAAATGAGTGTCATTGTAGCCTGTGGCATATAGACCACTCAGAGGTAATCTCTGCCTTGCATACAAAGCATGTGTGACCCTGTTTGATTGTAAATGCTGCATATCTGTAAGTGGCATAGCAGATGGATTAATCACTCTAAGGGCATTAACCTAGCATGTGACATTAGTAATACATGCTGGCGGGAGAGATTTGTCTAGCAGACTTTAATACACCCTTGAAACAGAACCCTAGCTAATGGCAAGCAGAGCACCACAGTGTACCTCAACACATGCCATCTGTATGATTGGCTGGGTGACCATCATTTCACCACATGGCTTCTGCCTGTGTCCCTCTTGGACTGGGCAATATGTGCTGATAATGTAAATAAGGGTATAAAGTTGTCTACGATTGTGAGGTCTGTATGGCCATTATGCTAGTGAAGTTCAAATGTCCTGTGGTTCCATAAGCTGATGTCAAATTCTCCAGTAGCCACAGACACAAACATGGCTAAATTGAGGATAGCACCACTTCCACTTACTGCTTACAGGACATGGCATGGTGCACACACAGTGCAAGTTGGCTATATGTAGATTAGAACACTTACCTATGTAATGGTACACACTACAGATCACAACACATGATGCATGTAACACACCTCACGTCTGCTAGTACTATCAGTATAGGACACATTATGCTTGATAACATCAGTAGACCTAGTTTTGGTCAGGCATTTGGCGGACCACATCACCTGCTACAAATAAAATACTGGAAAACTCTACCTCTAAGTTAGTGAGGTGATCATATTTATACCATATGGACATGCACGTGCATGCACATACACATGCACACACACACACACACACACACACACACACACACACACACACACACACTGGGGCCTTGACTGAGATTAGAACCCCTACCTATCTAGTCATACACACTGTAGATCATAATACTTATCTCATATGCCACCATTTAAATTTGATACAACAATGGCAACTGGCAGTCTTAAGGTTGATGACATCATCAGGCCTTGTAGAAGAGGGTAGTATGGAAACCAGCAGCAACTTACAGGGCCAAAAAGTACATAACCATTAATACCTAGTGAAGAATTCTCAGCTGTTTGGCAGGGGAAACAAACACACAAACACACACACACACACACACACACACACACACACACACACACACACACACACACACACACACCAAGTGGCTAGGCGTGAGATTAGAACCCCTACCTATCTAGTCTTATACACTACAGATCACAATACTTATCGCATGTGCCACAACTTAAGTCTGATACTATAATGGCAGCTGGTAGTTTTAAGGTAGATAACATCATCAGGCCTTGTAGAAGACGGCAGTTTGGAAGCCAGCAGCAACATACAGACCAATGAGGGATTCTCAGTTGTTTGGCAGGGGGAAACACACACACACACACACACACACACACACAAATCAAGTGGCCTGGAGTGAGATTAGAACCCCTACCTATTTAGTCTTACACACTATAGATCACAGTAGTTATTGTATGCACCATGGCTGTCTGTTTTATATGTGACTGCAGGTAAAGTACTTGTAGATAACATAAACTAGGCTTGTGTTGAATAGCATCTGTAGCCTGAAGAGTGATATTGCTTCATACTGTTATCTGCATCTAGTATCCTAGCAGTGAGATGACTTTTATTATCCTAGCTATGTGTCTACAGTTACCAGTATGGCCATATGTGGCTGTCTGCACTTGGATGGGCAAGTCTGTGGGCTCACCTGTTGTTGTCTATGTGGTGACATCCAGCAGGCACAGGGGTCTGTAGGTAAGTGTAGTATGTACTGTTGAGCCCTTACTTTGGATCCTTTGAGCAACATTATAGATGTGTGATCGAGCACCTATACTCATCATTTTAGGGTATGTAGGACAATACAGACATCCACACACATAGTTTTATATATAACAGGGATGTATATATAAATGGAGCTGTGTGTGTGTGTATATGATATGTATATGTGTTATGTAGATATATGGGTAGAGACTGAGATGTGTGTGTTTATATATATATATATATATATATATATATATATATATATATATATATATTTTTTTTTTTTTTTTTTTTGAAAATACATAGAAATAAATATACTATGTATGTGATATATATATATTTGAAAATACATAGAAATAAATATACTATGTATGTGTGAGAGAGAGATAGTGACAGATATGCATACATATATGTATGTATGTACAGACATATCTATACATAGCAGGTCATTTTGATCAAGAGCTAAACCTGCTTCTTTCTTCATCTTCCTTCATCCCCCTGTTTATTCCAGCTATTTTTTTTCTCTAACAACTACTCTATTATTCCTATGGTATATGCAATTAATGTATCAGACCTAACATCTTAAGTTTATGCTTTTTAACATGTAATAATCTTCTTGCACTGCCTTGCAATATGCCTTTGATAAACTGTTTCATCTGCTAGTTCATCACAACTCTGTATTATTTCTAATGCTTGTTAACTATTTGAAATTATTTGTTTGAACATTTAGAATTGTATAAATTATCAACAATAATCTATTGTACTTAGACTGTTTTGGAGCTTTTCTCCCCAGGACTCCATTGAAAACTGGTTCATCTTGGCCCAATGGACTATCCTGGTAAACCAACTGCAAATAAATAAATAAAATAAATAAATAAACCATATTTCTCTAGTAGATTGGGTGGTTCTGCTGATAATTCTATAAGAGCCACACCTCAGAATGTGGGGGTTCCACTCTAGTACTAGTCTGCTATGAGTACAATTTGTGATGTTTTCAAAAATAACTGGTCTATTCTAACTGCTGAAGATTTGTTAAAAGTCTTAGAGGATAAACTCACCTTTACTTATAAAGGTGGTAACAGTTGAAAAGTATTCTTTCAGAATTCAAAGATCTTGGAATCCAAGAACGTTAACCATTGTGGAACATACAAGTGTCACAACAGTAAGTTATGCAGATATATCATGGACACTTCTTTTATTTTTATTAAAAGTACTGAGAAGATGTTTTGGGATAGAGATTATTAAAATTGTAAGTCCACAGGCTTAGTGTATCTGGCACTTTGTGAAACCTGTGAGTGTTTCTGCTTTAGGAGAACAGTAAGAAAGTTGTCAAAAAGGGTTTATGAACACATCAACACTACTAAAAATATGACATGAGCAATGCATTAAGTAAACATTGTTTGAAATGTAAAATGTTCAAGAAGTTTAGTTTTTTTTTGTGCTTGACGGTGTGGAAATGGATGTGTTCATAGGTGATTGTAATGACTTGTTAGAACGTAAGAAAGCCAAACTGCAAATTAGGTTAAAAGAATATAAAAAAAATGGTTTAAATGAGTGCATCAATATCAAATACTTTTTGCAAGCTAAAATACTTTAAATTAAATTATTTTAATTTTAGTATTGTTATATTAATTTTAATATTTTGTGTTTTATGTATATTGTTTTTATCTGTGATATCCTAAATTAATATGTGATGTTTTATGTTTATGTATATTTTTATAAAAGTTTGGCTATTTAAATATTAATTTAATTTGTTTATTGACTGATGATTTAATTAAATCACTGTGATTGGTTGTTATTTGTATAAGTATGGTTGTAAGGGATGTGTTGCATTCTGAAGAAGTTCTTAATTGAGTAAAAGAACAAAAGCACTCATATAACACAGTCTGCTTCCATTGTATGAAGTTGCTTCTTTCTAGTTTTAACTTCCTGCCATCTTCTGAGAGTTTGGTTTATAGTTTTCTTTTTGCATATTTAGGGGTGCCATTGAAGTTTTTTTTAGTCCTATATACATAATATTGTAATTTATATGTTTGTGACTCACAGATGATGTAGTAGATCTTAATTTGATCATCTGCTGTACTGCTGGAGTAATTCAAGTGTGCAGTTGTATATGTTCTTATGTCATGGGATACTGTGACTTCTGGAAATTGCTTAGGGCAGTGGTATGTGATTTTATTGAATATAAACTATATGCAATTGTATACAACAATAATTAATAGCACTCTAAGATTCTTGATCCAAGGAAGGCATTCTGTTGTTATTTATGATTAAACCAAGGTTACTTAATCTACAAAACGCTTTATGTATTTTTCAAGACACTTTCTTAGAACATACATATTTTATAATGAGGCCGGGAATGACTGAAAATGGAATTAACAATCGAAAAGGGAGGAATTATGATCCTGGTCAAGTAATTAAATGGCATGCATCATACTGGACAGTATATGTTGCATATATTCATAAAGTTCAAACTGTACATCTCACAGATAGTTCTATATCTGTCTGTTCAGATTTTTATAGATGTAAAATATCTGGAATCTGAAGTAATAGTAAACCCATTACACCACCCCCAAAATATATGCTAATCATCATACTATACAATCTTACTCTACAATAAAAGCAGATAGTTCAGCTGTAAGAAAAGAGAAAAAAGGGGGGACTCCCACTGGCCCCTCACCCTTGTCACAGATAATTCTCCACCACCACCCTCTTTGAACCCAATAACTAAATGTATTAATGCAGTAAGAAAAAGAAAACAAATATTGAAAATACCAGCATCTAAATTATTCCTATTTACTACTACTCGATCAACTAAACAGTCTAAAACATTAACTGTTTACCACCATCAAGACTTTAAATAGAAACAGCTCGCAATTTCTCACAGTAAAACACTTGCACCCCACTGGGCATTTGCACTTGCAACTCTCCTAAGTGAACCTTTCATTTCCAGTCTTCAATGTGGAAAATAAAGTGAATATCTGCTTCCCTTACAATTCTTAGATGATGAAACATTTAAACTAGTGCTGCGTCCTCCAGATTCCTCTCCATAACAAGTTTGCCTGTAAGTCTGCTTCTTCCTTGTTTAAAGATCTTTATTTCCACTGAGACAGAATGGTGAGTGGGCAGCTTATAGAGGCAGGTAATACAATTTTGATCTGTGCACTGCAAAAATCATAACAGCCTCCTAGCTCACCTGAGCATGGAAACTGAAATCTGAACCACGCATAGTACCACTTTATTTTGGGAGCATGAGTGTAGTCCACCCCCCACTTTTTTTTTTATTGCAGTTGCTCTACACGTCTTACCAATATTATGTCAAAGCCCCATAAGCCTGAAAGATATGCATGCATGTGTCAATTACCTCCTGACTTGCTTTAAGTATTAATAGGAAATCAAAAAACTCCATGCTGTTGTGTCCTTTTCTGGCTAACCATTTCCTTAATTTTCAAATTACTGGAATAAGGTTCTGAGCTACAGAAAACATCACTCTAGACCTTTCCTTTATTTGGCATCAAGCCACAAGTTGTTCTTCGTTTAATATGCTATAATATACCCAGTTTATGATGCATTACAATGTGCACTTTACTGTAGAACAACTGGCCTTAGTTGATATCACACTTATTCCTACTTATCAGTTCTGCAAAGTGGATGGGGTAAATCTGAAACATATTCTGTGGAACTGTAAATTTGTTTTCCATTTGTGAAACTAATTAATACAAAAACCAAAAAGGCATTTTAGTCACCCCATCACCATTTTATTTTGAGTAACATAAAAGCCATGAATCCGGTCCTGTCATCACTGCTATTCCGACTCTTCTGTGACATACTGTATGACACGTTGCTGGACTAATAGAGAAAAGTATCATTTAATGAACAGTCTAACTACAAAAAAATGACCTAAGTATAGTCAAAGGTATTTCAGAATTTAAAAAATACCCTCCCGGATTATGCTAAAGTATAGACAATGATCAATGTAGTCTGTGTCTAAGAGATGAATACAGTCTTCTTCAGTTGCTGTAACAAGCTGTGTCTTTTGTTTGATAGTATGAATTCTAGATGACTCATCTCAAGCTTATTTCATTGAGATTCCATGTCAATAAGCCTGTCAAAACCTGTGAAATTGAATATTTGTTGAATGGGAAAATGTTCAGAAATATATCACAAAGAAAATATTGAGCACAGAAAACTAATAAAAGACTGCAAAGCTTTAGACCTGTATTTAGTATATTTCGAGGCTAATGAAGGGTAAACCATGCTTACCTTTAGAACTATTCAAGATCTTGTCCTTTAAAGTCATTCTCTCTGTAATGTTAACACTTACAGCTTTCTATGCATTCGACCCATTTATGTCAAAAGAGATATGAATGAAATTGGTAAAATAAACTTGATTACATAGTATGGGCAATTTTCTGAAATAAGGTATCTGTGAACATGTAAACAAGTGCTTGACTTTAACACTAAACTTACTTTTTACATGGTTGCTGTTAAATGTCTTGATACAGGAGAACTTAATCTGAGTTTGTAAGAATCCCAAAACTGAAAATATGACAACACTAAACTCTACCATATTTTTTAAGTTTACAGATATTCACAGTAGAAGGAAAGGAAAATATCTTTAGGACAATGTAACCAGATGTAGGTTATGTGAAGACATTTTCTAAAAATAAATACCACTCTGTCAAAAGTGAGCCAGTGAATAACAAAAGCACTTTATATAATTGTGTTTATTTTTGAAATGGGGAGTTCTCACTCATTCTTGCAGGGAAGATCACATTGTTTATCCTTTTTACTAATATAATCAGCTATGAGGTAGCTACACTCCTTGTAAAGGGCTGTAGTGATCTCAAAAAAAAAAAAAAAAAAAAAGAATGACAAGGCAGTATTCTTTGCAGAGCCATCCACAACTAGTTATATTCAATGTAGGGTGTAGGTTGTTTTTCACAAACTGTTTCTACAGAAACCATAAAGCTGTTTCCAAGACTGAAAACAATCTTCTTATAAATACGTTGTATGTGTCTTCTTTAGAGGGTTGGTGTATGTGTCTTCCATAGAGGGCTGGACACCAACTCCTCTCTCTCTTTAGTGATATAATCAATTTTCAAGTCACTGCACTTCAGGGAAAGGGTTGCAGTGACATAAGAAAAACAAATATTTGTTGCTTTGACCACAGCCATCAGTCAGCCCAGAAACTGACAAACCAACCATATCTCCAAGAAATCCCCAAAATATCTTTCTGTTTAAATATAGCAACAAAACAGGATGCTTACTTACAAGAACAATTACAGTAAACATTAATCTAATACTTTCCTAGTCAATTTATTTGTCATACATTGGTTAGACTTTATAAAATTAGGTTTTATGGGACATCAAAGTGTCCTTAATGCAATCTTTTGTCTAAATCTATTATACACAGGATTCATAGCTGCTCATAACTTTCCACCTTGTAGTTCACAACTACTTTATATTTTCAGAGGCATAAAGACTATAACACCTTATAGCATTTCTAAAACTGTATGATGTACTCTTTCCATTATGCTCATTTTAGCATTACTGACTATTTAAGAAAAATGTCCATCACTTAATTTAAAGCAGAATTCCTAAATAAAACAATTGCCAGTAAACCTACAGAGCTTTTTAAACTTCGGTGAAGATACTCAAAATGCAATAAAATATATTGCAGTAATAACGATAACAGAGGAGATGTCTATTTTACAAAACAAGGGATAGGTTCCAAATGGCTACTCATCAGTGATAAGTATATTCACTTAGCACTGATATTTACTTTTGCACATCACCTTAATCTCTTGAAGAAATTAAACACTTGTCTTTCTCAGAACAGATGTGTTACAGTTTCATGCAGCCTAAATGGATTTTATACCTAAAAGCATAGCGTAACATCTGCTGGTTTCCAAGCTCAGTATGCACACCTGTGATGTGCTGATTAAGCTGACAATAGTCATTATATGCTGTCAAAGAAGACAGAGTACTCACCCAATATGTATAAAATACAGGAAGCTGAGATGCCTTGAAGGCTGAAAGCAGCTATGAAAAGTACAATCTTCTTGCATCTGAATTTCAGTTTACATAATTTCTGAAGATTAAATGATGAAAGCTTAAGAGAAGGACAATTCATACCACTTGCAGCAGGCTGTGATTAAACCAGACATTTGGAAAGGCCCAATAAAGACTCAGTCACACAGAAGATCTCAGTGCAGGCATGCAGGACTTAGGGAAATATAGTCTGTGAGGTCAGTAACTAAAACCACAACTATGGAGGAAGACAAATAATGGCAATAATTAAAATAAGGAGACTGATACTGCTCATCGGAGTACAACAGGCAAAGATAGAAAAGATGACTTCTCAGGGTTGGAAGAAGAAATCACTAAAGATATCAGTCCTGCAGGCCATGGGTCATGTTAAAGTGATGCCCATACTTGGCATATAAGTCAGTACTGGTCACATTCAGTGCCGAGATGCCACTTAAACTCCACAGCTAATTTATTAAATACTGGAGTCAATCTCTTGTTTACTGAACAGTGTTATCATTTAACCATAAACAAAGCAGCTAGTTGAAGTGGGAAGAATGTGATGCATAAAACAAAAATGAATAGCCAGCTTCCTTGAGTGGCACTGATGACTATATTACCTGGGTGTGGGGGATATCCCAGATATCCTCCTTATAACATATAGTGCAAAGGAAACAATCCATACTGTAATCCAATATATTCATTTAGTGTGTGTGTGTGTGTGTGTGTGTGTGTGTGTGTGTGTGTGTGTGTGTGTGTGTGTGTGTGTGTGTGTTTTCACCTCAGTACCTTTCAACTCTCTTCATTAACTTTTTTTCCTTATCTAACTCTGTATAAAGAAGGCTTCCTCCTCACCTACAATTTGCCTGCTTCAAAGTTATTGTGCTACTCAATGTCCTGGGGCCATGGTACATGAGAAGACCTGTGGCCTTCAGACTACATGCCACCTCTAGTCAGGGACAGAACTAAACTTAACACCTGTTGCACTTTAGACAGCAGATAAGGATGTGGTCATTTTTTTAAACAACTTTATTGAATTATCACTTGTGACATAGGCAAATTTACATGTATATAAAAGTAATCAAGCTGTATTAACAAGTTAAAATTAACAAACATTATGCTTCACATATATTGCTATATATCATATAACCTAAGCAACATTACATACATTATTCAATTCCTGACCCATTTTTTTTAAACATGAAACATCTTACATTTATATAAATAAAAACAAACTATACCGACACAATCCTAGTTGCAAGCATTTTATATCACAAACCATATTGACACACTCCCAGTTGCAAACATTATACATCATTTACAATCTACCAAATCATTTTCAGTCAAACATTGCATAGCTCATTTAAGTCCTCCCTTCTTTTAAACCTCATTCCTCCCCTGTATGTATTGTTCCCACAATTCCCATTTTTTCTATGTAGTTTGCTTCTACCCTTCTTCTAAAGATCTCAATTCCAGTTGTTTTATCTCTGTTACTATATTTTCTACCTCTAATATAGTTGGTTTAGATTATGATTTCCATTTTCTAGTAATTGTTTTTTTGGTAACCACCATAATTAGAGACAGTAAGGCCTTACCGTGTCTAGGCAATTCCAATTCTGTATCATAGCTCAGAAAAATCATCTGCCTCATCACACCAATCTGACCACCCAGCATCTCCAACAGTGCATCCCACAGAGAATCCTTAAAGTCTGCCAACTCACTGCACTCCCAGAAAATATGTTCCCAATTATCTCTTTCTTCCTTGTCACACATCCAACATTTGCTGTCTACCTGAGGAAACATTCTCTGGAGTCTACTTGAGTATAAAAATATCTATATAATCATTTTCAAACAAAAAATCTAAATCTTCTAGATTTTGTTGCATATTTGGGAGACATACATATATCCTCCCATTGTTTCTTTGTGAATTGCTTATCCAGTCTCTCTTCCCAATCCTTTCTAACCTCCTCTGATTGATTCTTATAGTTATCATGCAATATTTTATATGCTATACTAATTATTCCTTTTTAAAGCCAGCTTCTGTTCTAGATTCTATGAAAAACCCTACCAGTGCTGGTCTTTCATTCAGGACCCCCTATTTCTTTCTCTTTGTCTATACTCTGATATCAATCCTTGATGGGGAAGGCAATCTCTAACTTGTAGTCTAAATAAATTCTTGGCATCTTCCCATTTTGTCATCTTTCCCTCTCTAGTAATTTGCTCCCAATAACTTGGTTCCTTTGCTAGTTTTCTCCAATAAATTCCCTTTGCCTATTGTCTATATCCCTAATTGCAGTCATCCCTATCAGCAGAATCTCCTTTCTAAATTCATGTGTTGGCTTAGTTCTTAAAATACTTTCTGCTACTTTATGTATATAATATTCTGTATGATTATTGTTATTCACCTTAAAGGCCTGCATCCAAAATCCCACTCTCTCCTTGTTTCCTGAGCTTCTCCCCTGTTTCAATATCATCCCTTTCCACTTTGAATTATAATTTTCTGCTTGTGCTATGTATAGGAGCCTTAATTGTGTAGTTCTGAAATACCCCTTCAAATTGGGTAATCCCAATCCGCCCTGTTCTGCTGGAAGAATCATCTTATCCCACTTGACTCTTGCCATCTTCCCTTCCCAGAGAAAGTCCTTCGACTCTTTATTAATTGCTATCCACAATTTCTCCTCTAGCTGATAAAAATATATCTGACCTGTGCATAAGATTAAAGGGACTAAAATATTTTGACTGCTTGTATCTTACTATCCATTTTCATAGAACAAAGCTTCCATTTTCTCAATTTTTGTATTATCTATTGTTTAGTCTCTTTTCACATATCCTTAGCTGCCACATCAGGATAATTTGTAATCCATACTCCTAAATACTTCGTTTTATCATGTCCCCATAAATAGGGATATTGCTGAACTAATTCATGTGTGGGTACATAATTTACACTATTGCCTTTATTTCATTAATTTTGCATCCTGAAAAGATTTGATACTGTCTCAAAATCTTCCACAGAAATATAATGCCTCTTTCTGATTTTGTCAGGCATAAAACAACATCATCCGCAAATACAGCCAGCTTTTCTTGACTACCATACCAATTATATCCTTGAATTTCTGTGTCTCTTACTTTATTTGCCAATGGTTCTAAATATAATGCAAATAAAAAGGGGAAAATGGATACCCCTGCTTGGTTCCTCTGCTCAAGCAGAGATTTTCAGAAAGGAAAAGATCTGGTCGGTTTGATAAAAGCACCTCAGTTTTAGGACACACACCAAATTTTTATGAGGTAAACTAGCAAAACTTTGAAGCTATAACTCATCCAATAGGAAGTGTTATATGTTGGTGCTTATTTTTTACCTATTTGTTGACCATGTAGACCCAATGGACACAACTATCCCTTTCTCAA
This sequence comes from Protopterus annectens, assembly GCF_019279795.1. Classification (NCBI taxonomy): domain Eukaryota; kingdom Metazoa; phylum Chordata; order Ceratodontiformes; family Protopteridae; genus Protopterus; species Protopterus annectens. The sequence goes on along the minus strand of NC_056738.1, from coordinate 111,189,207 downwards.
TGCAACCTAGGAGCACTGTCTGGTTCAGTGACTTGCTCAGAGACACGCAGTAGAGAAATGAAGGAGGAAAGAATCAAACCCTGTACCCTGGCACAAGAAACAGCTCATTAAGGGAGCAGAGCTTTTGTCTTTTGCACTAGCTGCCAGTCCTTTCACATTCATGGGAGGTCAAGTAGCAGCATAGTTCTCTGTGGGCTGTCACTACAGATCCTGGTATTAAGATTTACACATGCTCCCACATTTATATATAGAATTCATGACAAAACATATTAATATTTGAGAAAAAAGTAACATAATGTTTGCGAAGGAAGGCTGGCTCCCTTTTCTACTGAGTTAACAATTATGTAGAAGTGTAAATTTTATTTTATTTATTTAACATTTGTTTACCGGGAAAGTCCAACTTGGAACAAAGCCAATTTTCAGTGGCGGCCCAGGGAGAAATGCTCTAGACATGTCTTTGTAACATGGGAGGAAACCAGAGCACCCAGAGGAAACCCACATGAACACAGGGAGGACAGGCAGACTCTGCACAGAAGGCACCCCAGCCGAGAATTGAACTGGAAAACCTCTTGCTGTGAGGTGACAATGCAACCGCTGCACTACTACGCCTTCCTAAATTGTGTAAAGTATGTTAAAAAGGTACCTTAATTGATGCAGGTATGCTGTTGGAATGGGCATCAAAATGCCCTCAAAAAGTCTGAAAATAATTGAAGTTTTGGAAGTGCTGGTAGACTCCATGGTATATGGTTTAACTGAAGCTCTGGGTATATGAGACAGTTCAGAAATGATGAAGGTGTGCATATCCTAGCATCAGTCACAAAATCGTATTACACTAACTGGAAAAACTTATGAATATACTGTCTCACTTTTTGAGAAGACAGATGGTAAGGAACATGACTGTACTAGGCAAGATTGCAAGCACACATATGCCATCTTTGAGTTGAATCAAGAAATGTAGTAGACAAGTAGCAATTTATAACATCTGATGTGGAACTAGGCATGGCTTGACATAAAGTTGTTAGATTACAGGATAAGGCTTGGAGAAAGAAATAATGAGTTATAGGAATACCAGAAAGAGGAGTCTGAATTATGCCCAATACCTGAAACTCAAAATGGCTATTTGGACTGGCTTTCCAGATGACTGAATCCAGATTGTAACAACATTTTGACTCCTTTTGTTGAATCAGATATGGTAATAGGATTATCTAGAACTGAAGTGGTTGGGTTTGAGAGCTGGATGATTAAACACAAGTTGGCAAAGTTGGTATGGATGGTGGGAGCAAACTGACATTCAAACATAATTTTTCTGAGCAAACAGTAAAATGTCAAATTCAATTTTGTAATACTATAAGAGAGAGATACCTAAAGAATTTGAAATATGAACTCCTCTACCTGACAATACTGAAGGGTTTCTTTAACTGATGTGGTAAGACTATTTGTAGTATTTGTAGAGTCAACAAAAGCTTGGAAGCATCCATAATTTTAAAATGGATGAATAAGGTACTTGTATGAAGCTAATTGTTCAGAGAATTTAAGAAAGACCCCACTGCTGTAGAATCCATCAATCACTAAAGTAGAGAGATGGACAGCCAATGAAGGTGAATTCAGGGGAGAAATCCCCAGAATGATTGCTTCTCCTTACATATGAATGAATGCAATGAAAGTGTCTATGATGATTAATGACTTCTGAAGTAATGAATTAGGAGACTTGTTTATCGTAAGAATAAGGCCATGTAAGTGTTTGCTGCAAATCATTAATCATTCAGTTTATTGTGACATGTGGTAACATTCACATAAAATATAACCACTAAGTATTTTCATAATAGGTGGTTGTCAACATTGATTTTTTAGCATAATACAGAAGTTAAATTTGCATATAGCTGAAGTTGCTACAGTTTAAATCACAATGCATATCTGTTTGATACAAGTGACCATGTTCTTTAAGGAGGCAATTGAGTAGACATAAAATATTTCACTGTGACAAGATTCTGCTGAGGCTAGGAGGACAAGATATCTCAGGGACAGAATTTGTGTTGAATTACAATTTATACCACATGTTTTGTGCCCCAGTATTTGTTCTTTGATGTGTTTGAACGTGAATTGTGTTATGCTGCATGATGTATATGTTGAGTAACCACAAGTTATCAATAAATTAATCAGTGAAATATCTTCCATTGTGTGGGCTGTGTGCATGAAATTGAGGTAAGTTAAAGAGAAGTTGAGGGGTAAAGTATCAGGGTACATTGCAAGAATATGAGACATGTAATACATACAAATGATTTTATGTTAATCAAGAATCATTGATTTTAATCCATAGAGGCTTTTGTGAGTTTATTAGCTCTCATCCTGGTTGGGGAGCTATGCACCCCACCACAGCCAAACAGGTTTTGGCTGGGTTTTGTCCAAAGGGAAATTAAACTCTGATATTTTTTTGAGTCTGAAGTGGAGTTATGGGAGGGTACCAGAAGTAGCTAGCCCAAATATTCAATAATCTGAAGCCTGGATCACATATGTTGGTATTTTAGAATTAATATTCCACAATAAAAGTTAGATGAAATTGTCAAGTGACGAAAAATATATTTTCAGTGTTACATTGTAACTCATGGGTCCCCCTTTAATATTTGTAGATTTTTAGTCAAGCATTAATATTTAAACGTTCAAATTGTTAACGTATTAACTTTCACCTTGGCTGAGGACATTACACACCTTCATTAACTGGGAACTGATAGGACTACATCTTGCTTGTATGAGGAATTGGCTATTTGATTCTTTTCTTCTTTCCCTTCTTTTTAAACTTTATGAAATACAAAGATAATGGTAGCACCTAGCTGAGAAGGACTTCAATACTGTGGACTTTATTCTTGATCATTTGGCAAAGCAAACTGGATCTCCTCAGAGTAAGCTGAGAGTGAGATTAAGTATGGTGCTTCCAGTGGGCTGAATTACATTAAATCAGAGGGTGTCAATTTACTTTTTTTCATTTTTTTTTAATTGCTGGTCCATCTCATGTGCCCGGTTGCAGGAAAACTATCATGATTTAGGGAGGACAGAAGATGGTTCTATAAATGCAGAGCTTTAAAGATTTTTAAAACAAATTTAAGTAACTGTTTAATATAAATGAGAGTATCTTTTTAAGTATCTTCACTAATTTGTAATATACGATTTCTAAAGCACCTAGTTTTTCCTTTAAAGATATTTGCCACTTCTATACATGTGGCTTTGCAATTTGTTGAGAGGTTATTGCAAACATAATGGGTCACCAAGAAGTTAAAGTTTAATGAACAATATCATATTGCATATTCAAATAAAATGCAATAATTAGAAGATTTAACAGGATAGGCTTTGCTGATTTGAGTTACAAGATTGTGAATGAATAGGACAATGAAAGGAGTGCCTAGCACTAAAGTTTTCTTAAATTAGCAGTACAAGAAATGGTTTGTCTGTAAGCTGGGTATGGTGTTTCTTTTTAGACTGACTTATGAAAAGCAAGTATGAGTTGAGATAAGTTTTATATTCAAGTACCACTGTGTCAAAGGTAATATTTTGTTTAATCTGATTTAGTAATGGAGTGATAAATGTGTTATACAGAACATGCCTGCCTTAGTTATTGTTTTTAAATTGATGATTTTAGCATAAGGTTTCTGTATGACTTGATACACATGAATACTCCATTTGCCTCTAATGAAGACTATTAATTTGAGGCACATGGTCCAAAATGTTTTCCAGTCTGACCTGGGATAAACAGACAAGCATGCCCTGATGAGAGAGACAAGACACTAAAGATATATATAAGAAGGGTTAAAATCAGGAGCTCTGGACTTGGCTTCAGTGGACAGAATGAATATCAAAAGCTGGGGCAAAGGAGAAAAACTAAATTGGGGTAAGAATGCAAAGAATGACAAGTAAAATACATTACTGAGATAATTTTAAAACTCAGCAGGATTGGTTTTGTGCACTGTATCCCCTCTATCTGGTCACATATACAGATTACTGCCATGGTGACTTGAAGTGGTTAATGAGATATTGATCAGTTTATACACTGACTTTAAATGTGTGCTGGATGATCTTACATCCTTTAGACTCAGGAGCACCTAATGAAAGTGCAATGACAAAGTGGTGGAAGATTCAGCCTCAACCTACAGAACAAGTTTTCTTGGTTACCAATTTACTCGGCTTGGGTTGGAAATGCAAATTGTGGTAAAGTAAAGGTTAAAAATGAGAACGTTTAAAATATTTACATTATATTTTGCATCCATGCATGTCCTGTTGGCTTTAAATGATTTAAAATGCTATTTATTTAGTTAAAAGAATATTTATTTATTTATTTATTTATTTGTCTTTGTTGACTGGGAAGGTCCAACTGGGCAAAAAACTATTTCCAGTGAAGACCTCGGGAGAAGAGCTGTACAGTTAAATTATATGCAATACATAGGGTAGCACTCATTTTTGATATATATATAATCTACAAATAAGTAAACAGATATTTACATATATTTAGTACAATACTAACAAAAATTAAATACAAAGAGAAGTATACACACTAAATACATTGAGGGTAACAGGGAGTGCTGTTAATAATGTTGGTAATAGGGTGGGTAATAAGTGTTGAAATATAATGTGAAACTAACATAGGTTGAACTCTGATCTAGGAACTCTTAATTGTACAATAAGCTTTATGTACTCCAAATACCCCTTATTTATTAACACACTGCTCTTACTCTGCCTTTTTTAGCAGACATGCTATTTAGTGTACCCATGTCCTAAACATGACAGTCATCTGATGACACTTTAGTTAAGAAAGTAACTCTCCACTTTGTTACTGTTCCTTTAAGTCACAGTCACAGAGAACAGATGTTCTAAGTTAATTTATACCCATTGCCAACTTTTACTAAGAAATATAAGATGCTTTCTACCTGCCAACAAGGCTTCTGCTTGGGAGGGGTACGCTAACAGCATTATGCACATTAATTATTGATATTTTTTTGAATGTTGACAAAGATGACCTAATAGGTGCAGTCTTCATCAGCCTTAAAAAGGTATTGATCATCTGGTTGATTATAATCTATTACTTCAGTCTCTCTCTGTTTTAGGAATAAGCCCAGAAACCCTTGGCTGATTCATGGACTTCCTGTCTAACACTGCCTTCTCCGTAAAGTTAGGTACACTTCTGTCATCTAGTTCTCCTCTCTCTCTCTTCAGTAATAGACTTCCCATCATACTTAACTGTTACTCATCCTATATGTTGATGATATGGCTTACTATAGAGCCAGCTTTTCCCACACTACAATTTCAAAAACACACATCTTTACCCACCAAATGGCATGTTATGAAACAGCCATGATAAACTAGAGACTACAAACCATTTTGGATGTCTTGTCATTTGGCATGCCATTCATTGAGTCTTTCAATATCCCATTAATAGAATAAGGGCCAAAATTAACAAACTATTCTTCTAGTCAGCAAAAATTTCCCAGTTTCCCTCACCAGAAGGCAAATGGCAATTAATAAAATGATCCTCCAAACACATCTAGAATATACCCTCTCTATCACCATTAAAGAAGAGCCTTTCATTCTTATACCCATTAAGAACCACATTTGCAGGCTAATTACCTTGTTCCCTTGAAAGAGAATATCACTGCCTTACTCTAGCTAAAGCAAAATGGCTATCTGTAAAACTAAGACCCCATCTACTGCCTGGATCCTTTTGTTTTCAAATGTTAAATATAAAGCCCTTCCTTCCTAGCTGACCACATAACACTCATAGCCTCCAACTATAAGCTTAGATCACTGTCTTTTTTGGGACTCTCACTTCAAACTTTGCAGAAAAAGCTATATATCACAGGCCATAAATTCTGTTACATTGTCCCCAAACTTTAAAATCTCTTCTCCAAATCATTAAAAGGAATTCAGTCATATCCTTAATTCAGATCAGAATTTAAAAAATATCTTTTAAAGGAAGAAAAGTGTACCTACTTCCATTTCTCGAGTATTACTTAACCAACCTGATCACTTTCTATCATTTCTTTAATATGCATTAATTGTTCAAACAGCTGGTCCACAGAATCCTTTTTACTCCTTACTCAACTACCCTTTCTTTTGTTTACATTGTACTTCTTGAAAATATTGTAGAGAGTCTCTCCAAGTGGTGTTTTACCACTTTACTACAGTATACTGTGCTTTGTTCAAACATTAACTATGAATGTACTACTAAAGATTGATTCCCTAACTCTGTTTGTATACTCTTACACTGTTTTTGAAATGAACATACTACTAAAATTGTTTTTTTTTAGCTTTATGATTATACTAGGTGATTGTGCTCTTCTGTAAAATGTCTCATAATTTTCTTCTTTTCTCTCTTTCTGTCTCTCTGTTTATGTAGTTACACAGCCTCTTTTATCAAAAGTGCAAAGGTAGAATATCTTCATTCCATGAACTGTATTATATCTATTTTTGTCAGGTGTTAAGATATCTTCTCCTCACCAGAATGGTCTGAAAATGGTCCATCCAGGTCAGTGGTCTACCCTGGATAACTATTAAAAATAAATCATAAATAAACATCTTTTCAACATGTTTTCTTCTCAGTCTTCCTCTGTGTTTTGTTGGTTTCCCAAAAGACTGGTAGCCTCAGCAAAAGCATGCAAAGTAATGCAGCTGAGAAACAAAACGAGTCAATCAGTTTGAGATCTGTTCATAGGCTGAATATGTTGTTTCTTCATTTTGTTTTGTTAGCATCTGTGTCAACAACCTGCTAAAGTGTCAAACATTGCACCAGGAAAAGAAATGTTTTCTCATGTTGTAAGTGCATGAGCACCTGTTTTTATTTTTCCTTTTTTGTCTCTGACAAGGTATTGCACTAGAGCCGTACTCATATCCTGTTTGTAGTTTATTTATTTATTTATTTAACATTTGTTTACTGGGAAAGTCCGACTAAGACAGAGCCCATTTTCAGAGGAGGCCCAGGGGGAAATGCTCCAAATGCATGACTTTGGAATGTGGGTGGAAACCGGAGCACCCAGAGGAAACCCACGTGAATGCAGGGAAGACATGCAGACTCTGCACAAAAGTCACCCAGACAAAAATCAAACCAAAGAACTTCTTGCTGTGAGGTGGCGATGCTCACTATTGCACCACTGTGCCATCCAACAGTTTATGATGTTCTTCACACACAGAAACCTTTTAAATTCACCTTATATGAACATCCCACTGTGTCTCAGATATTTTTTTCACTAGCTGCCTGTACAGCGGAACAATAACTTCCTTCTTATGCCACTTATACCCAGCAACACATTTTTCTACCCTTTTTTACTGCTGTTAGATTCTAATCAGTAGGGTAAGAAAAACCACAATAGCTTCTCATCAAACAATATTTTTGCTATAAATCTCTAATGAACCTTCCTGCTCCCATGCTTTGTGACAGATAAATCAAAATTCTCCTTCAACTAAAACTTTTCACAAGTATGAGATACTTCCTTTAATTACCTGAGGAAGAAGTTTTAGTGAAGCAGAATAAATCCAACAAGTTATTAATGTAAGGAGACTGTGCCCTGCAATGCAATGTGGTGCACAAGTCATGAGTAAAGCTGGGGTGTACTGTGAAACAAAGAACTGAGCAGCCTTTAATGTATGCATCCAAATGCAGACATAAATTAAGTTTTCTTGATAGTTCTAATATGTGATAATACAAAACATGTTCAAGGCCACAAAGGATTTCAGTCAAATTACATCCTGTACAAGGCTTCAGCCTACCTAAAGCATAGTAACTGAGATAATAAGGAACATTCAGTGCAGTAAGAACAGTGCATAACATCAGGTGAAGCACTCAGGAGGTAAGTTAATCTCAGCAGAACATTTTAACCTAAGAGTAAGTCAGAAATCAAACAAGGGGTCACTTGCTGAAGACAGAGTTCCAGAAAGTGCTTCAAGATGATGAACTATTTCTGTACACAATTATGCAAATTGTGAATAACTTCCATTTGTTTGCTTCCTTTGATATTCAAAGAGGTTGCATAATAGCCCACATGCAGCTCATTTAGGAGCAGATTGGACATTAAGGTGGATTTAGACCAAAACACAGAATCACTTATTTTTATTAGAGTTGGTTTCCTGACATATTTTGCTTGGAGTATATTTCAAAAGTAGATTTTAAAGCAAAGGTAACATTTACCTGCTCTTAACGTTTTGCAAAAATTCAGTCTGGTTACTTGCATTGATGTAATCAGAAATAATGTATGCTTACTCTGGGTCCCTATCAGAAGGATGAAAGCAAATGTCAAAAGACCGAACTACAATAGAGCAATGAGCAAAACCCCAATCTCCACTGTACCGTGATTGCACACAATCAAGGTATTTTCTTTTCAACTTTTCTGGTTTTCGATGTTCCTCGTTCAGTTTCTTAATGTTCACTCTTGTGAGCTTTTGTCCTTCTAAGAGGGACCTGTTTACTCCACGTATAAAATCACATGAATAAAGAAAAAGTAAATAAATAAGCTGAAGTGGTCAGCTGCATTCCTTATCCTTGATTATGAGCTGCTTCTTCTCACAGAGCTAAATCTGACCTTCATAAAGAAATTACTTGAAAGAACTTTAAAGAATTCATACTTGCCTCACTTTCCACTCTTTGTCCAAAACTTTTTTTTTAAGTTATTCAAGCAATCTAGTGTGTCATTACAGGTCAACCATATGTAATTCAAGCAGCACTGTATACTGAGAATTCCTCATAACACTTGGTTCATGAACTTCTGGCATATGGTCAATAGCGTAATGGTAGAGCGTATGCACAAAGAGGAGGCATTCACGGTTCGAGTCCCACCACTCCCCTTCTTATTTACGTTTTAAATCAGTATTTGAAATAATACCAGACATATATGAATAAAATTTTATTAAAAACAGTGACATGGGTAAATGTATCAGTGAACAAAATATATATTTTTAAAGGACCCAGATATATAATAGGCTGCTGTTAAGCAACGCTTTACCCAGCGAAACACAGGTGCCCATAGTTTAATAGCGCTTTACTCAGCTAAGCACAGGTGCCCATAGTTAAATAGCGCTTTACCCAGCTAAACACAGGTGCCCATAGTTCAGTAGCACTTTACCCAGCTAAACACAGGTACCCATAGTTAAATAGCGCTTTACCCAGCGCAATAGAGTTGCCCAAAGTTTAAAAGTGCTTTACCCAGCGCAATGTGTTTGCGTGGACGTGTGTGCCGTGCCAACCATGGCACCGTAGGGCACCGGGGAGCAACGTAGAGCTAAGTTGCTTAAATGCAGCCACACCCCTAGCCTGTCTAGACAGTATTAAAATAAAACAATGACAAGGTTTGAACCCAGGACCCTGTGCATCATAATCAAAGTAGAGAACCACTAAGCCATGACAACATAGGGGAAGCAGCCACTATTAACATTCATATACTTATGAATGGTAGTTTAACCATTACTAAGCAGGTCTGCAGTCAGCCGAGAATTTTACAAAATGGCCAATCACAAAAAAGTGCGGGAAATGCGGCATATTTAAGCCCCATAGGTGGGAATACTCGCCATAACTGATTGTAGCTCACATTTGCAGTCAGAATGGCAGGTGCAGGAGAGGGTTCACGCTTCCAAGCGCAACATTGGGGCATCGAGGAGTCCAAATACATGGTTTGGTTCCTTGTCCACCATCACGAGACAAGACTCCTGCAGGGTTAGTTCCAAGGGACGGAGTACAAGGCAGAGGCTTGGAACTGGTTAGCTCGTGACCTCACCAGTGCCACAGGCATTCCCCGGACTGGTGAGCAGGTCTGTCACCACCATGCAGATCTGAAGAGACGAAAGCAGGACCACCTGAACCAGTGGATACAGGAGGCCCATGCGATGCAGAATACCCCACAACTGAGTATGTAGCCATGGAATGCAGTATGTAAGAATTGATAATGGAGTATGTATAACGGATAGGTATGTCTCAATATCCCTTCATTTACTTTACAGCTGCAGGTGACTGTGCTACAAATCAGCAAGCCTATGCTGATAGGCTGCTAAGGCTGCACCACCATGCAGGTTAGTGATTATTCTGCATGTATTGTTATATAAAGTATGGGAGAGAGCATGAAAGTGTTGTAGTCCAATAAAACAGCCATAGAATTGCCTGAATAAGACCTCTGCATGTACTGCCAGATAAAAACGTCAGAGAGGCAGAAAAAGAGTGTAGTAACCCATTAAGAAAGGTAACATATGTCTGGAATAATATCTCTGCAGGCACTGTCATATAACATAAGTGAGTGAGCCTGAAAAAAGATTGTTCTAACCTATTAATAAAGGTATAATATGTCTTGAACATGTCTGCCATAAAGACCGTTAAAACAAATAAAGGAGTGAGCCTGTGGAAAAGTGTGCAATGTCATTAATAAAGGTCTAAAACCCAGAGTGTGTCTGTGTCACAGAGTCTGAAATGTTGTCGTACCCTTACATTATACAAACAGTACTGTTTGAAAATGTGCTGGCAACCCAGTTATGCAGTCCCATATAAAGTGGGTGATGGAAGTGCTAGTAGCTGTGAAACATATATACAGTCCACAATAGTCAGTTACTGGCTGGCATGAATAAGTAAACCTGGCACACATGTAGCATGTAATTATTCACCAGAAATGTGAGTGTGTGTTAAGAAATGCAGGGTTCTGTACAAATCGAAGTGAAAATGCCATGTGAAAACATCCCAGATATGTAGATAAAGAAATATAAATGCAAACAAGAAATATGTAGCAGTAACACCTGCATCCTGGACAGTTAGTATGTCAGATATAGGTCAGGTATGTATTGAATTAGTCAAACCCATGACACAACCTAATGTATGGTGGCAAGTGTAATAATACAGGTAGGGGATATACACTTGCAGTCACTGGGAATGTAGTGTAGACTAAAAGGTCATTATAAGATGTTAACCGAGGTTTTTTCTACACCCTACCGTATGTGCATAAACCATGTAATTCCACACCTCAATGGGTTGGGACATATGTCCTATTGTTTTATAAATATTTGCATTGATGTTGATGCATGTGCCCTGTTCAAGCACCACATTCATGGTGGCCTGTTGCTACCAAACATCCCTGCATGCTGTTGGAATATCCACTGTCGTTCAATATATCCATGTGTTATGCTTGCTGTTCAACTGTTGGAACCTTGGTGTGTTGGGTTAATGTGAATATTACTGCATGCTGTTACAACTAATCTGGAATGCTGTTGTTTATGTTGTAATTAAACACACCTAATCACAGAACATATGGGAAGGCCGGTCCCAGCGGACCCACCTGTCCCTCCTTAGTTGGCGAGTGCACCTGGCACCAGCAGCTCCGGTGCCCAGCCCGGGCTCCCCTCCTCCATTGGTCCTGTGCCACCTTCGGGTGGAAGCGCTGCAGGGGATGGGGCTCATCCCCCAGTGCAAGCGTGGGTGGAGAAGGGCCACCTGTCACCCTTCGAAGGGTCCGGGCTGTGGTGTGTAGGGAGATCCAGGGTTCAGTCGCTGATCTCCTACACCAGCTTGAGGCGAGAGTGGCGCATCTCTCAGGTGAGCCTGCCCGTCCTACTCAGCCCCCAGCACAGCCACCCTCGGGGCTGTGAAGGTGCAGTGGTGACTGCCCATGGGTGGGGATCTCAGTTCCACTGTTACCATCTGTGGGCTCATAGGCTTGTGATTTCCAAACAACCTTCCCTGTCAATTGTGTTCACCCACCCCATGTGTCAAACTCCACCCCTGTATGCGTCTTGTTTGTCTTGTCTGTTTACCTCCCCAACCTACCTCTCCAAATGTACCTACATCCTCTACCTCACATTCCACTCTCACCTGAAAAAAAAATAAAAAAAAGGGCAATCTGTTCCCACAAAAATATTTCACCCCATAAATAGCTGCCCAATTCGCACACATGTCCACTGGACATGTAAACTGATAATTCTAATTGGCAGTACAACATATTTTGTTGTCCTCACCCCTCTCTCAGGGGTGGAAGGTTTCAAATTTCACACCAAATTTCATACATAGGCACAGCTGTTGCTGGTAAAGAAATGGGCAGCTATGGACCTTCCCTACACCCATCCTGCACATCCCGAGCTGGTTTCCTTACTGTCTTTCCCTCTTTGTGCCCCCTTTTTCACCACTTTCCTATCTCCCCATTTACTTTTCTGTCAAAGAAATGAGCGCGGGGGTTAGCGGGAGTGAGCACTTGTAAACAGTAGTAAGCATGTTTGCACCAGTGTGCGCATGTGTGCGCTTAGCTTAGCATTGCTGAGATATGATAAGCTACACCAAGCTTAGCTTAGTATTGCTAACATAAAATAAGCTGAGCTAAGCTTAGCTTAGCATCACTAAGCGCCACGCAAACCCACTTACAACTGCTTAAAAGTGCCTTAGTCACTCTGTATGACAAGGCCCTTGTACTGCTCAGCAGCAAAATAAAATACCCTTGTCAGTCTCAAACCCCACACCTTGGACTCACCAGTCTGCATGATGTACCACTAAGCCACAGCAGACATACAATAACTTGGTGCTGAAAGAAATATAACATGCATTACAAGGAGTAAATGTAAAGGGAATATAGGAAAGCCATAGGAATACATTGCAATAAAGAAATATAACATGCATTACAAGGAGTGAATGTAAAGGGAAAATCGGAAAGCCATAGGAATACATTGCAATAACTACTGTTGTATGCCACTTAATTCCCTAATTCCAAAAGAAAGTACATACTCCCATGTGTCCAGTGTTAGCATTAGGAGGTGTGAGTAAACTTACACACTGAGAAGAGTGTACTGGAAGAAGCAACAGTCAGGTTTCAGTACAACATGCATTCCACGGGCTACAACCCAGCTTCAGATATGAGACATATACCAACCTTCTGAATGACACAACAGTGTCCACAGCAAACAAGCATGGTCCCCACCTTGCAAAACTGAAAGGCCTACACCTACCTAACCTATCATTTTATAGCCGTGTCCTCAAATTACAGTGAGAACTGCAATTACCACACAGCAGGCTGCATGCAATTACTAAATGGTGGGCACCAATTGGTGCAGAGGCCATCACATGCACATGTGCAGATATCTATAAAAGCAGCCTGTACTTGCTGTCCACACATGCAATAATATCATTGCAGCAACTGGAGAGAGAGAGAGAGAGAGAGAGTGCGAGAGAGTCAGGCAGACAGACAGACAGACAGAGACAGACAGACAAACAAACATAGGCAGTTGGAGACACCAAACCAAAAAAAAAAAAAAAAAGAAAAAGAAACACGTCAACAGGTACAACACACAGAGGTGAGAAATACAAAGGTAAGGTATGTAACAGAGATGTATTTGCTGGCATCCGAATGATGTGTCTGAAGGGTACTCTACATACTGCGAACCCTCCATATGTGGTAGCAGTCCGTATCTATATGTATATGCAGATGTGCATAGGGCAAGGGACATACTGCAACTGTTGGAGAAGGCTGGGCATATACATGTAGTTGAAGGTTGCTATGTGCACATATCTATATAGGTTGTAGTGTGTGGCATTGAAAACAGCAAGCAGTGCAGGTATATGTCATGTGGTGGTTAAATGCTGTGGAACTGAGTTACAGCCAGTGAGGTCTGCTACAGCTATATGGCCTGAGGACAGCGAAATGCATTCTGCACAACACTGTACAATATTATTACATAATTCTTTGTCTCACAACTGTTTCATAATTGATATTCCCACCATGAAAGATCGGCAGTATATGTGCCTATATGTGCATGTATATGTACAGCAATGGATGTTTACAAGAATGTGTGTATATATATATATATATATATATATATATATATATATATATATATATATATATATATACACACATATATATATATATATATATATATATATATATATAGATGTATATATACATATATAGATATATATATATATATATAGATATATACATATATACATATATGGAGATATATAGATATATAGATATGTAGATATATAGATATATACATATATAGATATATATATAGATATATACATATATATACAAATATAGATATATTTAGAGATATGTAGATATATACAGATATATATGGATATATATGGATATATATATATATATATATATATATATATATATATATATATATATATATATATATATGTATATATATATAGTGAGAGAGGGAGACACGGGTCAGACGTATTGCAACAGGTGCCTGGTGACCAAGGCATGGACTGAACACCAGTGTTGATATTGCAGTGCCATACCCCATTCCAAAACACTTTACCCACTAACTACCAAATAGGTGGTTGCCTGCCTAACACTGAAGGTGTCAGAAGGGAACATGGGACACAGGTGGACAGTAGCCTCCCCTTTGATATTCACAGTGCCACACTAGTCTTGTAATCTGTCTACGTGGTACGTGCCATCACAAACGTTGTGTCATGTACGGAAATATAGGTCAGTGTTCCCCTGTACTCATCACAATGCCCCATGTGGTATGTACCTCACATGACAACTACAGCAAGTGGAAAGGCCACAGACATACCTCACAAAGAGTAATACTGCCCTCAAACACATACCCTATGCAGACTGGCTCACATAACCACAGCTACAGTGCGTTGCATACCGGCCACCCAGAGATTACCTCTGCCGAACATACAGAGGTATGTCACACCCATAGCAGTCAGACAACTACCATGTCAACACCTCACAAACCCACCGGGCTACACGGCCTAGGTCCCTAATCCCCGCCACCTCACTAAACAGCACATGCTGGAGGGATAGGCTCCTATTGGCAAATATGCCATACTCTGAAGTAAACCACCCAGCATTAACAAACAAGGCTCATCAGTAGCAGATGTCATACATACCCCTGATGATTGTCTGGGGGATAGGTAACATGCCCTGGGAATCACCTCTGTGTATCCGGTTGACAGGAGCAAGTGAAATCAAATTACATGTGTGTCAAAGGCCAGGGTAGCATACGGCTAGGCTGCTGTAGGCCCTAGGGACAATAGCGTATTACCTACCTATGATACAATGCACACACACATGTACTCAGTGCAATATCTGCTATGTGAGGTGGAATGAGTGTGACAGTGAATGTGTGCAAGGTCTGTAATGGTGTGATAGCTTAGTGTGAGGTTGTCTCTGTCATGGTCGTTTGTGTCCTAGGTGTGAGGCCAGAGAAAGATGTGTCAGTTATTGGGATGCAGACATAGTAGGATGGCATGTTGTGACATAGTTCCTTGTGCACGACTGTGGTGTCCCATCGTAGGCTGAAGCAATACATGTATGCTCAGTAAGTGGTACTGCTGGTGAATCCAGCTGACATTTGAACTGTTGTACTACCTGAAGCTGTAGGCCTAAACAGCACAGTATGGTGTATGCTTACATTCCCTGGTAACACTGTCTTGTGTGTTTCCTGTAGTCTGCACAGATTACATACCTCATGCATAGGTATCTGTAAGTAGGGGCACACAGTACTGTAAGGTACACTGGAAATGCTCATCTGTGTCAGCATACATTTGTGTGTTGTATGAATGTCTGATGTGTGTGTAATGATGCCTGTACCATGTCCGCAATCGCATGTGTGTTGCAGGGTTTGCGTGTGTACCTAGCAACATGTATACTCTGTTACAGCAGTATGCCAGCTATATTAACAACTGTGCACATATGTTATGTAGGGGTATGGCATCAAAGACTAGGGTGGATTACTGGATATACTGTAACTGTACTTCACATTCATTGCAATGCATGACATATTTCTTCATGCATTAGCTTGATATGTACCCCCATGGCGAGGCTGTGCACTGGATCCCAAACATTGTGCTGAGTACTGGTGTATAGTGGTTTGTTATATGGAGTGTGGCAGGCACTGTCAGTCAGTTGCGGGCCGAGCACTGATATGTGGTATTGTATGTGTGTATCCTCTGACAGACGAACAGATGCTATATATGGCAGTTAACTGATATCTGTACTGTATAATGTTAAGTGTGCCACATGACTTGCTCACACATATCGTTTACTTGTCTTCCAGGCTTATGGCTCATCAAAGAAATCCCTCCTACACAGACACAGAGGAACAGGAAATCCACCACAGCCTGGTTCAGTACTATACCCTGCTGTTTTCCAGGGCCAGCCAGCACCAGCATGAGCGTACTGCACTGTGGCAAGATCTTGTTCGTCGGGTAGATGACATAGGCATGCATAACTGGACATATGAGCAGGTACGCCATCACTGCAATGATTTAATTAGACATGTCCGGTGGCGTACGTCTGATATCCATAGACAACAGCTTGCCACAGGTGGTGGGGTGGCCATACATCCCCCCCTCACCAGAGTGGAGGAACTGCTCCTAAGTGTGGTGGCTCCTGGCCTACAGCAGCAACAACATCACACATGTGTCATCATGGAGGCCGGAGCCACCCAGCATGGTGACATGGAGCGTGCAGGTAACATGCCCTAGCTGTAGACTACTGTTACCTGTATTGTTAGATTATGTATATGTGAGATGTGTACTGTGTTTAGCAGTTGTGCTGCCTATTGTGTGCAATACTGATATTTTGAATAGTATCTGTACACCTATGCCTGTTGTTCTACTGTAGTTTAGTACACTCACAGTAGCAATGCCACAGTTGTGGCCACTGACAAACTGTGTCATATTCTTGAAGGTCCCTCTGGTGTGACAGCAGGGCAGACGATACATGCTGGTGAGTGTGTTAACACTTTAAAATTGGTATTGAAATGTGCATGTCATAGGTGAGGTGTAGGCCATGTACACATAACACACCTACGCATAATGCATGCTGTGCATGTTTGCTGTGAGATGTTAAACATCTCAGTAAAGTCAGTAGCTGCCTCAATCACATGCAATGCACAGAGCATCAGACACAAATGTGGCAACACTGTACTGCACATTGGAGAGGCATAGTTGACACACATGTACACAACATAACATGTTTGTCATACGCAGTACACCTCAACATGCTACACATAGTGTAACCAGACACCCGCTGCCAGGTCACACTTCAGTATCCCACATGTCATCCACACACCACACATAATATACCTGAGGGGTAGGGGCCTAGCATGGGGCTATGCAACACTCTTCAACACATAACACAGTCATGTTAGGCAATGCTCCCTATTGGGCACCTCACACACCCTTGTGCAACGTGGCTGTGTAATTGTGAACTTAGCCACGGCACTGCGGTTCAGGTACAGCATGCTAGGCAGTGGTCAAGCACACTTTAGTGGCCTTGAGTGACCACATGATGCATGATGATGATGGCTAATGTTACTACACCCCATACAGTTACAGTGACCACAGTACTACACATAGCCGTCATTGCTTTGCACCTCCATGTTGTGAGTGTGCACACATATGCACCTATACACATTATGCATAGCATGCTCATTCTGTACAAAGTGACACATACTTGTCCTGGAATGCTATTGGGTATATAGGTCACATGACACACACTGGGTATGTGTGATGTTTAATGTTGCAGTCATGTACCATGCAATGTCATGGCTGGCACTGGCATATCTGGAATATGACCCACACTCATCATAACCACTGTACAATGGCCATGTCCAGGATTGGTATTCCATCACGTATACATGCACCACCCATCCCGTGTGTGTACATAGCATGCATGTGCTACACCTATGTCCACAATTATCTGCTACAGACACAGACACTGCAATCTGAAATCCATGCGGCACACAGATAACACATGCAGCCATGGTATGTATACCTGTGAGTGATGGTGCACAGGACATTGCAGAGCTTATAATACTTGCACAGAAATGTCGTGTCCTTGTACACATTGTGTTCCAGGGTGTAGGCAATCACTGAACATGTACACACATGCACCACAGCCATGTACACTGTCATTAACTATGGCTGTCTACACTCACACTGCATGGACTTGATCAACACATATTCTGCATACTGACACGTGTGACGTGACTGTTTGCCTTGTGGTACTGTCACCCACCTTCAACCACTATTGAGTATGTTTTGGATTGCTGTTGTGTGTGTCTATCTGCTGTAGTGAGGAGTGTGCATGTGTTCCTGTGTGCATGTGTGCATGTGTGCATGTGTTCATGTGTTCATGTGTGCATGTGTGCATGTGTGCATGTGTGTATGTGTTCATGTGTGCATGTGTGCATGTGTGCATGTGCAGACATTAAAGTGTGTTTCCTGTCTTCCTCTCACAGGTGCTGAGTTAGGGGTTGGCGAAAGCAGCAGGCGACCTGAAGCCACTGCCATGAATAGTGGTGATGATGACACATGTATATTGGCACAGGAAGATTTGACAGGGTCTGTCATTGGTCTGCCAATTGACAGTACACAGCGTTCAACCCCATCTATGCATACACACTCATACTGTCAATACATCCCTCACCACCAATGGCCATAGGCGAGGGACAGTATACAGTTGGCATTGACCAGGAGAGTGTGGTACCCATGGCACTTGCATCCCCTCACAGCAGCCATAGCCATAGACCCGGAATGGTACCACATAGGTGGAGGTCCAGGGGTTCTCGGGGGAGCACCACTGGTCGTATTGCCCCTGGCAGGTGTGCCCTCACAGGTCTTATGACGACCAGTATGTTCCGGGCTGCAATGCAGGCTCAGGCACACATGGAACGGTACACCAGGCAGGGACTTAGGGCGCAGAGGGCACATTACACCGCTATCAATGACAGCATCCGTGACCTTGCCGGTGCCTTCAGGACTTACGCCGAGGTCATTCATAGACGTTGGGGGGAGACATTAGATGCCCTCCACAACATGTCTTCCATGAGCCAGGACCATGCGGGACGGTTGCGCCGTCGATGCGGACGCATGCCAGCAACATCAACAGCTGGCAGTGGTCGCAGACGGCCCACAGTTCACAGCCGCTCCAGTAGTGGCAGTACCAGCCCCAGCAATGCTGGGGCTGGCCTGTCCATTGACCGTCCCAGTAGACCACATGCACGTGGCTCTGGCCAGTTGTTAAATAAAATTAATAATTCAATACACAGGAGGTTCAGATTCAAAAGTTTACTAGTGTACACCAGGAGGCAAAAAAACATACAAGTACAGAATTTTGTCTGACATGATGTAGGAAGTACAGAATATTTTATAGTGTTTGCATTCAAGTTATGCCCACTTACTGACGTGGTTAGTCACAAGGCATCTACATCACTTTTACTAACAGTATTCTATTCATCTAATAATGCTGATGCAATACATTTAAAAAAACTTTTCCTTTAGATACAATATGGCCTTGCTATCCAGCTGGTCAGTCATAATGTCTTTCTGTAAAGTTACTTCTTAAAGGTCTCATATCAGTTCGAATACAATAGCAGATTCAGTCTTTAAATTCACCTCTTTGTTCACTGTTTCACTTTCCCACCAGCTGTGTTTTTATCTTACAAGGGCAAGTTACTACATCAGGAAAGGAAGATTTAATTATTTACAAGGACAAGTTATCTCATCAGGAAGGAGCGGAAGATTTACGCATTTAATTTCCTGACCCAGCAGATAATCACTTATGAAAAGCATAAACATTAAGCTTGCTGAGCTGGCAGCTGCCAGGGTCAGGGGTCAAAGCACACTACAGTTTCAGTAGCTACTTGCATTTACATATGAATTTATCCCTTCTGTTATATGATTAATAGAATAAAATGCATTATAAACTACCTTGCTTTTAAACTAGCATTTCACATATATTTAAATACATATTTTTCTAACATTTTCCCCCCTATTAATACTTTTTATTCTATTTTGAAGTATGCATAGTGTCATTTCATCTCCTAGCCTTTCTCACTCAGGATTTTCAGCTAGGTGAGTCATTTAATCTATACTTCAGAAAAAGCGTCATCTGAAATCAATCTTTCAATTTCAATATCTTGGTAGAAAGTTTCAGTAACAGATACATCAACAAAATCTTTGATTAATCTTTTCATGCAGGGAATTCCACAGCAAACACATGCTCCTGTCAGGAGTATACCCACACAAATGGCAATCAAAATATTCATTAGGATGGAACCCCACCCCCCCAAATAGATTCTGGAAAAAGTCCGTCAGTGGGTTTGGGCCTGGTTCAGTCATGGCTGATACTTGCTGAATTACCTCTAGGTGATTATTGATCTCATGGCGATTGTCAGGGATGAAAGCACAGCATTCTTCTTTGATAAGCGCACATGAACCACCTCTCGCCGCTAGGGTGAAGTCAAGAGCCATCCGATTTTGTAGCACAACAGTTCTCATTGCATTCAGTTCATCAGTCACCAGTTCTAGGGTGGAAAAAGTTGCATTACTCATTACTTCGAGAAGTTTCGACAACTTCCTCAGCTCCCAGATCGATTTGACTGCTCCATAGGCTGGTAATATTCCTGCCCAGGATATAACACTGTCACTCAAGTCCATATGAGTCAATTCACTTTTGTCTTTTACTGAATTATGGTCTTTCCAACCAGCTTCGATCTTCCCAACTGGATTCACAGGTTTCTTAACTGGACCTTCAAATTTTCGATCTGTTTCTCTCACGTTCCATATCTTACCCAAAGGTAATTCTGCAGTATGTCTTATTGCTGGAACCAGATAACACAAAAAACAACTGCCAGACGAATTCTCAGGTAACCATTTATATGCCTTTTTCCCACAAATAAAATAACAGTTTTCTACTTTACTTTAGTACTAATACGCATCAGCCCTGCATGAAACATTTTCTGATCTATAACTGACAATTGTTTAAACAAAACAGGGTTTTGTCGTACTTCATTCAATGTTGTTTTCATTGTGCTCAAATATGAATCATAGTTAGTATTACAAACAGTACCTCCACTTTTAACTTTAATGTAACACTTGTAGGATATCGTAATATTACAATTACTCCATCCTACTTGGAGGGTATCATTTTTAAAAAAGCACACAATTCCCTTTTGTGTAACAGGTAAAAATAATGCTATTTTGTCTTGTGATTTCACAGTTCCTGTGTCGAAAAGTAAATTCTCCCAAGTCTCAATTATCCCCAAAGGGACAGCAGACATTATCAGTCCTCCATATGCTGTTGGTATAGCTGTACAAACCCAGCAATTTGAAATGTTCATAGTCTCTGCATACACACGTTTCATGGCTAGGTATGTGTTAAAATTTGGATGCCAATCTATAGACGTTTCATCACGCCTTCCCACTTTCACTTGTGTGGTTGTGTGTAGGATAAGCCACAGCAAGAGGAAAATTGCCACAATTATAGTTAATAAATGTACATACAACAAAATGATTATGCAACATCTCTGGGGTTGATCTAAACTTCTATTCGCTTTGTTTTTGGCCATCTCGGTCTGGTTGTATATCAGTCACAAAGTTTTTATCAAGTTGAAAGTTCTTTACCGGTTTACAATGCGTTAAATGAACCCAGGACGTCCTCTCAACTACTCTGACTGCAGTAGGCGTTGCCAACAGAACCTGGTACGGTCCTTCCCACTTTGGACTCGCCCAGTTTTTCCTTTTCGTCACTTTCAGCCACACCCAACTTCCAGGGCCCACGACTGTTTCCACCGGTCTGGTCTGTTCCTTATCTGAAAAAGAGTTAAACTGCAAAACAGATTTATTCCTTAACAATTTCTTCATATATTCTGCTAACGAACTGTCAGCCTCTTGCTCTGCAGGCATGAGAGCTTTCCACTGAGGCACATAGTATGCTCTCCCAAAAACCATTTCAAAGGGAGTCAGACCCTTTACATTTGGAACCATTCTCATACTCAGCAGTGCTAAAGGCAGACAGTATATCCAATTCTTTTGGGTCTCTTCTACTAGCTTCCTTAACTTGTTCTTTAGGGTACCATTGTACCTTTCCACCAGTCCTGCTGACTGTGGGTGGTAAGCACAATGGTTCTTCAAGGAGATACCAAAAATCTCCCAAACTGGTGAATCGTCTGATTCACAAAATGTGTGCCATTGTCACTATAAATCCTCTCCGGAATGCCAAATCTAGGGATTACTTCTTTTATCAGGGCTTTTGCCACTGTTGCTGCATCTGGGTTTTTGGTTGGAAAAGCTTCTACCCATTTAGAAAACATGTCTATAATAACTAAACAAAACTTTTTCCCTTCACATTTATTTAATTCTATGAAATCCATACAAATAGTATGGAACGGGTATGGCGGTATAGGAAAACTTCCTTGCTTGGTTTTAAATGCCCCTTGTGCATGGTGCTTGTTACAAGTATGACAAGCTGCACAAAATTTTTTTGTGTAGTTTGTGTATCCGTATGTTTGGAATATTCAATTTACTAACTGTACCATCCCCCCTGTTGAGACATGGCACTGCCCATGGCTCAACAAAGCTGCATATCTAAATAAATTAGACGGCAATATCGGTTTTCTTTCTTTGGAAATGTACAGTCCATTCTCAAGAATTGCACCTCGTTTTACCCATTTTTGTTTTTCTGCTTTTGTAGTAAGCGTCTGCATTGTTTTTAACATGTCTAAATCTAAAATCTCAGAGGGTTGTAATTCCTCATTTAAAAGTAAAGTTTCTGAGTCTGAGGCTGCTTGCTTTGCAGCTGCATCAGCTCGTGCATTGCCTTTCGAAATCCTATCCTGCTGTTTTGTATGAGCTACACATTTACAAATAGCTACTTTGGTCAGTAACTGAATAGATTCTAATAACTCCAAAATAAATTGCGCATGATTAATAGGTTTTCCACTGGATGTTATCATTCCTCTATTTTTCCATTGTTGTGCAAATACATGTACTGTAGAAAAAGCATACTGACTGTCAGTATATATGTTTACACACTTGTTTTTTGCTAAAGTACATGCTCTCGTCAAAGCTATCAGTTCAGCTGCTTGCGCAGATAAGTTGTGTGGTAAGGATTGAGCTTCTAAAATTTCAGTGTCTGTAACAACTGCATACCCTACCAGATTCTTCCCTGTAGGACCCCTTCTGCATGAGCCATCCACGTAATATGTCACCTCGGCATTATCCAAGGGTATATCTGTAAGATCTTGTCTAGGTAAAGCTAGCTGTTCAATTTCCTGCAGGCAGCTGTGTGGTGTGCCCTCCGCAGGAGTTGAAAGTAATGTTGATGGATTCAATGTCGTACATCGTTCAATTGTCATATGAGGTTGACTCATCAGTATAGTCATACATGAAAGATGTCTAGCAGGAGAAAGGTATGCCACTTTCTCTTGCAGTAAAATTATTGCAACTGCATGAGGCACTCTCAATGTGAGAGGGTGGAATAACACCACTGAGGCCGTAGCCTGTACTGCCATTGCGGCTGCATCTACTGCTTGTACACAGTGAGGCAGAGATCGCGCCACTGGGTCTAACTGTGATGAATAGTAAGCTATGGGGCGTTGCTTGTCCCCATGTTGTTGTGTCAATACTGACGTCATGTACCCTTGCTTACAATCTACGGTCTGAAAGAACCGTTTGTGATAATTTGGAAGTCCTAAAACTAATGAAGAAGCTATCAACTGCTTCAACCTGCAGAAAGCCATTTCTGCTTCTGTTGTCCATTGTAAAATGTCTTGTGCTGCCATTGGTGTCTTATATATCAAGTCAGTCAGTGGAGCAGATTCCAAAGCATAATTTGGTATCCAGCTCCGACAAAAATTATTTGTACCTAAGAAAGACATCATTTCTTTCTTGGTCGTTGGCTTGGGTGCTTGCAAAATTGCTGTTTTTCTTTCCTCATCTAGTATTCTACCTTCATTGGATATTACATATCCCAAGTATCTAACTTGTTTTCTCCAAAGTTGTAACTTACTTTTGTTTACTTTGTGTCCTTGTATTGCTAAAAATTTCAATAATGCTACCGTATCCTCCCTGCACTGTTGCTGGGTGGGGGCTGCTAGCAAGATGTCATCTACATAAAGTAGAATTTGACTCCCTCCGGTGGGTAAACCCTGCCAGGTTGCTAGCCATTTCTTGTGCAAATATTGTTGGGCTCTCACAATATCCCTGTGGTAGTCGAGTATACGTATACCTTTTACCCTGAAATGTAAATGCAAACCAATATTGACTATCAGGATGTATAGGTATTGAAAAGAAAGCATTGCTAATATCTACCACAGAGAAATACTTCTGTTGTGGTTCTAAATCATTTAACAAAGTATGTGGGTCTGGCACCATGGGTGCTCTAGGTATTACTGCACTATTTACAGCTTGTAAATCCTGTACCATTCGCCATTCCCCATTTGCTTTTTTAACAGGAAATAGGGGTGTATTACATGGTGAAACAGGAGATTCTACCAGTACTCATTCTTTGAGTAATGCTGCTATTATAGGCTTAATTCCTATTTCTGCATCCTTTCTCAAAGGGTATTGTCTCTTCTGTGGTCTAAAAGCTGACTTTGGGGTAATTGTAACTGGTCCTGCTGTTTGAATAAGTCCTACATCTGACTTGCCTGTTGACCAAAGAGTTGTTGGAATTTCACACAAGGCCTTTTCTTCTTCTTCTAATAAAAATGCTAATCAGCTGTCCTCGCTAGATTGCAAGTGTACAGCTGGATGTGTCTGTGTCAACCAATTCAGTTTTTGTTTTTGTATCCCTTGTTCTGACACTTCTAAATCAGTCTGTTTCTCCCATCTTGTTACTTTTTCTCCTAAATCTGCCCATTTGACACTTTTATTCTTTGTCAAGCTGACATGTGGCAACCGATTTGATCTATACAATGCAAGGAATTCTTGAGGTAATGAACAGCTAACTACACTGTTCCCCTCTGTATCCCAGTACAAAGTATGCAAAACCAATTTAGTTGCACGATTTCTAAACAGTTCTTGCTCATACTCTCTATCAGGTCCTAGTGTAGTACAGTAGTATAGAGTACAGTGTAACAAATGCTGTCGATCAGTGTCAAGGGAGGAGGCTTTACTGATGGCTACATTCATCAGTTCCTCGGTTACTGCCCCTGGACCAGTCGTGACTAGGTCCTGGCTGTACCAGTAAAAAGTTTCACCCTCCGATCGCACTACAAAGGTATCCATTTGTCTCTGTGCCTCCATACCTTGTACAGTTGGAACTACTGCTATGCCAAATATCTGCATAAGGTCTCTGCCCAATAGGTTTACTGGACACTTTGCAGAAACAACTATTTTACTTCTCTGGGTCATACCTGAAATAGGGTCAGTTATTGCTATATCATGGAAGAGTGGCTCCCTGTATAGCTGTCCGTTTGCTGCTTTTACTAATATATAATCAGGTGATTCGGAATGTTCTGGTAACTTGGAGGGGTGTATCAAAGTCCGTGACGCTCCTGAGTCACACAGGAATTTGACTTCCCTTCCCTCCACCAGAAGTGTAACTTCCGGTTTTGTATCTGCCAAGTAGAGCTCTAAGCTCAATAATGCTAAGTCCAAAATTTCACTTTCTTCATCCTCCATATCTATTTGCACTTCCTCTACTCCTTCTATCACATTTACATTTGCTTTCTGTTTATTAACTTTTCCTGATGATTTCTGACTTTCACTTGATGTATCCTCACTATCATATAGTTAGTCCTCATCTCCTTTATCTTCTGTAATTACCTTTTTGTTTTGCCTACAATCCCTTTCTAGATGCCCTTTTTTCCCGCATTTGAAGCATTCACCTCTCTTTTTCCTCTCTTCAAAATCTTCTGATCATTTGTCAGACTGTTTGTTTCCCTGGGCATTCTTCTTGCCCTTTTTACCTGACTGTAATACAAATACTTCAGCTCCGTCTTCAGCAGTGAAGACTTGTGCCTTTTTTTTCTTTTTACTATTAAAATGTCTCTCAGCATGTCTAGCGATTCGAGTAAGGCTTGTAGCCTCCCTGTTCGATGATCTATCATATGTTTCGTAATGAAGCTACTAATAGGTGCAATGCAACCCTTCAAAAATGCATTTTTTAATTGTTGTTCATACGGGGAATCATTCGTTTGGTTCTCAGGAACCGACATACCGCTATGATTATTAAAACATTCTAATAATCTAGCATAATATCCATCTATTGTCTCATTTTCCTGTTGTATGCATTGATTAATGCAAGTCCAGTCTGCTCTGGGTTTCCATTTCTCAGAGATTCGGTCTGCCAGACCTTTCACTCTGTTGTCTAACTCTGCGTCACTATGTGGGCGTGGCCTAAGTTCTGCATTACGAGGATTCCAGGTGCCACAAATCATGTGCCAATCTGGACCTATAATTTGTCTTACTACTTTTTCTACTTCTTCCCCATTCAAGTAGTAAATATAAGAAAGCTGTAAGGAACCACCACGATGCTGTAATTAAAAGTTTAATAGAAACAAGCGCTTTCACGCACCTCTGTGGCGCGCTTCATCAGGTTACAATAATCAAGTAAAAAACCATCTAATTTATACTAAAACTCAGACAATTAAGTAATCAAACAATCAATGTAAATTATTAATTAGTTAGTTAAAAGAGACAGCTCAAAATATAAGCTAGGTTTTCAGTTAAAGTTATATCTCATTTCACATGTAAGCATATTGTCACTAAACAAATGCAAAATCAGAGTAACTAATTACGTTGTCTATAAATTACTAATTATTATCAAAACTATAATGCAATATTGACATGATAAAATTCTTAAGAAGATAACTAAGACTAATAAATAATATAAAGCAGAGTAAAAATGCTTCCATATTCTCTATGAACATGGCACACATCATTCTTGTAATCATTATAAGAGTATATCTTATTAAAAAACAAAATAAAACATCCATTATTAACCTAATGTAAATGAGGAAAAATATATAAAGAATTAAGAATAATCATAACATTATAGCATCATTGTGATAAAATGTATAGGGCTGTATTTATCAATATTTATATTTATCTACGCCCTAATAAGGCTGGTCTAATATTAAGTGCTTGGTTAAGTCCTGGTTCAACATGTGACCTAAGATTGAAAATCCATTTGAGTTCATAAAGTTCAAGGGACCCAATGTTGTTACCTTCTCTCAAGTTGTTATATACTATCTGAATAACCCTGAATTTAAAGTGATGCTTTGGAAACAGATGACAATGTTTGGCTAGGGCATTATTCAAATTCTCCTTCCTTATGTCATAATTATGGTTATACATTCGATCCCTCAGCCTCCTTGATGTCATCCCCACATAGTAAGCATCACATAACTCACAAGTAGCCAGATAGATCACGTTTTTCGAGTCACATGTTGCATAAAAAGTTGGTGTGAATGTTAAATCCAAACCAGGTACTGTAAAGGATTGGGTTTTAGATATAAACCTACACATGCTACATCTAGTGCAAGGGTAAGTTCCCTTTTTGTACAGTGCTCTAATGTCCACCTTAGAAACATCCATTTTATCATTACATAACAATCTTTTAAGATTCAGACTATTATTAAATCTAAATGTGGGTCTATTACCCACTATCTGTGCTATGATGGGATCAAGTAATAGGATTTTCCAATTATTCATAATAATGCTGGTAATGTGATGTGTGTCATTTGTATATTTAATATTAAAGGCCAAACGTGCATCTTTATAGTGAGTATTTTTTAGATAACTGCTTTTATGATTATTAATTGGAGTCTCCAGTACTGATGATATTTGATCATCAACTAAACTGGAGGGATAGCCTCTGTTAATAAAACAAGTTCTTTGATATTCAAGCTGGTTATTCAGATCATCATCTTGGTTACATAGACGAACTGTTCTAATTATCTGTCCCTTAACCACATTACGAAAAATATGTCGGGGGTGCATGCTATCATAGTGGAGGATAGCATTCCTCCAACAGGGCTTTCTATATACAGTTGTAGTAATATTATTCATGACATCTTTAACTATAGTGATGTCCAAAAAACTAATACTGGTACATGATTGCTCAAATGTAAATTTTAAGAAAGAAGTAGTGGATTCCATATAAGTGACAAACTCCTGTAAGGAGTCCAAGTCATCATTCCAAAATAAAAGAATATCGTCTACAAATCGCCTATATAGAATAATATTCTTAAATCTATCATTATGGAGAATAAATCTATTCTCCCATTGATGTATGACCAAATTTGCATATGCATTGGCACAGGGAGTGCCCATGGCTACTCCCCATGTCTGTGCATATGTGTAATCTTGAAACAAAAATACATTATTGTTTAATACTACATCTAGGAGGCTACAAATCAGCATCTGACTGGCATTGTCAAGGGTCCCATCACTATGTAAGAACTCCCTAATAGCTTCCAAGCCGTAGTCATTCGGAATGCTCATAAATAAATTCTTAATATCTAGTGTAACTAGTAAAGTATTTTGAGACATATTATTACTAATGGAATCCGACTTTAAGTCATGCAAAAGTCCATAAGAATCTTTCAATATGGTAGGTATTGTCTTGACCAAAGGACCCAATTTAGATTGTATGTAAATAGATGCATTCTCCGTTACCCATTGTGTACCCGATACTATCGGGCGTAATGGAGGGGGTAATACCCCTTTATGCATCTTCGGAAGACCCTTTATTATGGGTATTAAAGGGAATTCAATTACCAAAAAATCATAGAGTTCTTTGTCAATGCATCGACACATGAGAAGATCATAAAAGAAGTCATGTACTTGTCTCACTATTGATATAACTTCAGCTTTATCTATGCGCTTATATGCTGTATCATTGCCAAGCATCGTTTGCATTAAATCAATATAAAAAGGGGTTTCCTACCTTTATCGGCTGGTTTTAAAGTAATCCCATTATTATTCCATAAATTATTGAGACTTAATTTCAAATTAGCACTCATATTATAGTAAGTCCCCTTATGTTTTTGCTCTCTATAATAAGTATAGAAATCATGCTCACATGAGTGTACAAAACAATCAACCGTACTAGGCATTGGAGGTAAAAATAAACTTTTACTTCTACATGTATTCATGGCATTCATAGAGTCTTGTTTTGTAGTGTCATGAAACAGTACCTTTAGGGAGAGTGTCCTGGCAAAAAGTCGCAGATCTATAAGTGAGTCTGAGATTTTGCTCCCCTGGGAAGGGATGAACGATAAACCTTTATTGAGAAGGTCTTGTTCATCTGTTGTTAACTCATGCGATGTTAAATTAAAAAACAGCACACTCAGCTCCTGTTCTTGCATCTTGGTTCCGGTGTCTCGCCTGAAAACTTCCTTTTCCCTCGGCCTCGACTCTACGAATGCATTGTTGCCCTGGGTTTGTAAGGAAGTGGTAGCTGTAAAAAAGAAGAAGTAGAGGAGGTAGTAGTTGTGGCATTATTTCCAAGTTTTGGTTTCGCTCCCAATGAAGAGGCTGACTTCAGTCCTTGCTGATTACATGGTGGAGTTAGATCAGAAAGTGGTGTCAGGTCGCTATTAGATACGCTAGAAGATGTCGTCATGACGTTAGGTTCATTCACACTCTCTGTATGCTCAGTAGGTTCCATATTAAGATCTGTTAAAGGGGTAGTAACACTATGTGCTGTTCCTGTTCCATTACTGTTGTATCTCGGCCATATGAAAATCTGCCCCATTTGAAAATCTTGATGGTCACGCCTAAGTTTCCTCAGTTTTAATTGCTCAAGTCTATTGCTATACATAGCAACTTGCCTAAGCATGTTGCTAAGCTTAGATTCATATAAGTCACCTTTATATATATGCAATATATTCTTATGTTCATTCTCAACCTTCGTAACAAGTTCCAGTTCAATCGGAGTGAAGTAATCTATTAGCAGTTTGATATATTGGATACCAAAATCAATGTTTAACTGTTGCCATCTCCGTAATAGATCCGGATGGCTATCACCATAACTTGGCATACACAGTACACGCATTCCACGGGGAACAACCTTGAAATGGAGACACGCCTCCAGGTGTCTTCTTTGCCATATAAGCCGATGAAGCTTATATAGGTCATTCTCTAGTAGTCTTAATAAGTTATAAAAATCTTGTAAATTCTCTGTATTATTAGAAATTACATGAGGAGAATTTAACTGAAAGTCCATACTTAACAAAGGATTCTCCTGCTGATGGAAGAGGTTGTTCCAATTATCCACTCCATTCGTATTCATCGGGTTGTAATCCAGTTCAATATTCGTGGATTCCATCGTGTGTTGGTTAAAAATATAAGCGAAAAACAGGAATAGTAGCAATAAGCAAATTATAACCATCCAAAGGTTCCTTGCAAGACGAAAACCAGTGTATATAAGAAAGCTGTAAGGAACCACCACGGTGCTGTAATTAAAAGTTTAATAGAAACAAGCGCTTTCACGCACCTCTATGGCGCGCTTCATCAGGTTACAATAATCAAGTAAAAAACCATCTAATTTATACTAAAACTCAGACAATTAAGTAATCAAACAATCAATGTAAATTATTAATTAGTTAGTTAAAAGAGACAGCTCAAAATATAAGCTAGGTTTTCAGTTCAAGTGGTAACTTAACCTCATGCCTTGTAAATCTTCTAAAAATTTCGTAAAATTAACTTTCGGATGGGGGATTCCCTCAGTAGCCTTCCGGATATCTTCCGGTGTCCATGGTCTATATACTAAGAGTGTTGGGTCTTGCCCTTCCTGTCCTGCCTGAGGATTTGGAACTTCTATAAGTGGGCATATTTCTTCCTCACTCTCATCCTGTAGATTTCTCTCTATTTGGTATGATTCTGTGTCCCTATATGTTTTACGTGTTCGAGACCTAGTCTCAATAGGATCTCTAACAAATGGTTGTGGTCTTACTGAAACTTCAGGATAACTTGGAGGTGGACCAGCCTGTCCACTCGCTTCATATCCTGAAAAGGGTAAGGGAGGGGGCAAGGGAGGAGGAGGAGGAGCTGTAGCTATTACCAAGTTATTATCCTCTTTGTCTAAAAATAATGTTTTTGAATTTTTAAGCTTCTGTTCTCTACGATTTGCTTCCTCAATCCACCTGTGTGCTTGAGGTATGCCTAGTTGGCGTTGCTTTTTTGCCTGACCTCCTGCATCAGATTTAAGCTGTTTAAGGAGTTTAACTAGTGTAAGTTTATCTAGTTTACCATCAAATTCATATTTGTTAACCCATTTCGTATAATACCTAACATTATCAGCACGCTGTAATTGCATGTATTTTGCGTCTTCGGTTAGGGGCGGATCTTGCAAGGTTTTAGTGCACTGATTACCCATGTCAAAGAAAATGTTACGTAACCCTTTTTTATCACGTGATATCAAATTCTTAGTTCCTGTTTACAGTTTATCTAGAATAACTGCCTACCTTATTCTGTTACCCTGATCTATGACCAAATATACAGTACTTCCTTTTGTCCCTGATCTGCAAAACAAATCTTGACAACAATATACTGTAACCTAGTCCCTGATCTAAAACAGAAAAAAGGCAAATTCTTCCTACCTGAGCCTCCTGGTTTTGAAATTCGTTCTAATTATGCTCTTTGGCCACAGATCAGGAAGTGGCCAGCCTCTTTACACACGACAATTCAGTCGGAGGTCTTTTCACTCAAGAAGGACCATTTCGGTAACTTCTGCGCAGTATTCGACCACCAATACGCTCTGATCTGCAGCTTACCAAGGGAATTCCGTCTTGAAAGGACCAAACTGTTAAATAAAATTAATAATTCAATACACAGGAGGTTCAGATTCAAAAGTTTACTAGTGTACACCAGGAGGCAAAAAACCATACAAGTACAGAATTTTGTCTGACATGATGCAGGAAGTACAGAATATTTTATAGTGTTTGCATTCAAGTTATGCACACCTTACTGACGTGGTTAGTCACAAGGCATCTACATCACTTTTACTAACAGTATTCTATTCATCTAATAATGCTGATGCAGTACATTTAAAAAAAACTTTTTCTTTAGATACAATACGGCCTTGCTATCCAGCTGGTCAGTCATAATGTCTTTCTGTAAAGTTACTTCTTAAAGGTCTCATATCAGTTCGAATACAATAGCAGATTCAGTCTTTAAATTAACCTCTTTGTTCACTGTTTCACTTTCCCACCAGCTGTGTTCTTATCTTACAAGGGCAAGTTACTACATCAGGAAAGGAAGATTTAATTATTTACAAGGACAAGTTATCTCATCAGGAAGGAGCGGAAGATTTACACATTTAATTTCCTGACCCAGCAGATAATCACTTATGAAAAGCATAAACATTAAGCTTGCTGAGCTGGCAGCTGCCAGGGTCAGGGGTCAAAGCACACTGCAGTTTCAGAAGCTACTTGCATTTACACATGAATTTATCCCTTCTGTTATATGATTAATAGAATAAAATGCATTATAAACTACCTTGCTTTTAAACTAGCATTTCACATATATTTAAATACATATTTTTCTAACACCAGTCCCAGCAGGGACATGGGTCCAGTCGTCATACCTCTGCCTCCGATGACAGTACCCAGTCAGGGTTGGTACCCGATACTGTCCGTAGCACCCCTGCCAGGCACAGGTACCGTGTCTGTGGCCAGGGACAGTGATCTGTACAGCCTAGCAGGTACAGTCTGTGGCTGTCCCACAAACTACCGTATATGGCAGCCACATGGTGGAGCTGTGTGCATGCAGACACACACACATTAACCAAACAATTTGGGCTCACACATACACACACACATTACATCAACATTGGCCCATGCTGTACTGTTGTCCCTTACACACACACACACACACACACACACACACACACACACACACACACACACACACACACACACACAGACATGTCGATTGGATGGGTCAATGTCAGGCTCTGGCAAACAACAACACGCCATGTGCATATGATGATACCTGTGCCGCCTCCTGTCATCTGCATTATTGAAGGAGGGACAGGCTACCATGGTGCTGATGCACAGGGTGACACTATAGCAGTGTAGCAATAATAGCAAGTTGTCAACAAGGAAGTGTAACTACATTCTTGTAGGTATATCTGAGCAGACATTATGCATCAAAGCTCTGATTGTCAATGTAGCATTGTTTACACCACTGTTAGGTCTGAGTATGTATTATCCACCCATGTGCCACTTGGCTGAAGTGTAATGTGTTGCCAGCATGTGTTAGTGAGTGGACAGTATGTGTGTGATGTATGCAGTACAGATTAGCAAGTGTACATCTATGAACATGGTGGGTGCGCACTATCTGGATGTACGTGCATAGTGGGCACATGGGACATGTGGCATACCCTATCGTACACATTGTAAACATCCCATAGCATCTTTCAATGGCCAATATGCATTCTACCACAGTTATGTACTAACATGGGTAGACGTGTGTATGACATGGGTTGACACTATGTTGTGGGTGATACCGTTAATATCTGTCAATGATTTGCGGTCTGGTAGTATACACAACCTCAACAGCATGACTATAAGCAATCATTGGATGATTTCCTGACAAATGACACACAGTAGTAGGGAACCCAGTAACAATTGGATCCTTCTGTTGCTACACTATAACACTAACCAGTGGTAATGACCGCCACCCATTCCTGTGACCACACCTGTTTGTCATATAGCCCCCTTAGGTACATGCAGACACACTAGGGATGTGTCCATCCAAATCTGGAAATGCATGGATTGGCCTACAATGCATTCCCTGGATGGGACGCATATCCTACACAAGGGTATCATACAGACAGATACCTGCTGTCTGATACATGCTGTATAGCAGTAAGCCGACTATGGCATATTCATCCTCATGTACTATACATACTATCCCGTCAGTACCACACAGGTGGTAGCCCTCAACATGTATGTTGGGTACCAGTGTGTACATACAGACTCATGTTATGTCATGTGTCCCTTGGTATCCACACACTCATAGGTATTGTGGAATCCCAAGGTGTATCACATAAGACATTAGAGGCCCGAATGCATACCCACAAGGCAGTCATGCACCTATAAAGACTGTCCATTCTTGGCAGACTTTGTTGTGTATGACCATGTCTGACATATACCCCAGGCATATACCCTCACTCACACTACTCTTAAGTAACTGTCATGGGTGTGTGTGCCACAGAACACAACAGTGGATGGCCTTGTCACATATATACATATGTGACCTACGATCTGAGAAGCAGCAGCACAACCTTTCAATGGCAACAAATGTATTCATGTAGTATGCAGGCTTCACACCTATGTAATGATTGAGGGGACATGTACACATATATATTTGCCACGCAGATACCTGATGTGTGCAATGCACTTACTGTTGTAATCATACTATGTCATACCATAGTAAAAGCAAAACCCACACCGCATTGGCCAACAGTGACACACACACAGTTAGCATTTGCAGGATTCAAACCCCTAACTATGTTATGATACTAAAGAGAGACGCATTAACATGGCGCGCTATTTGCTTTACTGGCTGGTTTCCCTTCTCCGGCTGTATTTGTAGGATGGTGACATCATCAGTCTTTCCAAAGAGGAATGTACCTCTTTAAGTGAGTTTTCCCAGTCTCCAAAAAGGGGACACCTCTCAAAGGAAACAGCACACATACACACACACACCACACACACACACACACACACACACACACACACACACACACACACACACACACACACACACACACACACATTGTTTGCAGGATTCAAACCCCTACCTATGTTATGATACTTGAGAGAGACGCATTAACATGGCGCGCTATTTGCTTTACTGGCTGGTTTCCCTTCTCTGGCTGTATTTGTAGGATGGTGACATCATCAGTCTTTCCAAAGAGGAATGTACCTCTTTTAGTGAGTTTTCCCAGTCTCCAAAAAGGGGACACCTCTCAAAGGAAACTGCAC
Source organism: Protopterus annectens (assembly GCF_019279795.1). Lineage (NCBI taxonomy): Eukaryota > Metazoa > Chordata > Ceratodontiformes > Protopteridae > Protopterus > Protopterus annectens. The sequence goes on along the minus strand of NC_056738.1, from coordinate 111,154,509 downwards.
ACATACACCCCCCCACACACACACACACACACACACACACACACATGCTCACTGTTTGCAGGATTCAAACCCCTACCTATGTTATGATACTTGAGAGAGACGCATTAACACGGCGCGCTATTTGCTTTACTGGCTGGTTCCCCTTCTCCTGCTGTATTTGTAGGATGGTGACATCATCAGACTGGACATGGTGATGTGTGTACACTTTGTTTTATGCCATTCCAGGAATGGTCCATGTGGGTCAGCAGGTGTCAACAGCTTGAACAAGACCTCAGAATCCTTACCTTGTGTGATCTATCTGTGGACACATTAACATTCCATCATATGTCAACACATATTTATGCACAACTTGTTGGTTTTGTGGCTACTACATGTGTCTGGGATGTTGATAAAGAGCTATTCAAAGTCTATGTGACACATGTGCAGATGTGTTCATTGATGTATGTCCTGGGTGGCTGCCTTGCAAACAGTCTAGCATGTTTGGGAACTATGATCCACACATGAACATACCACGGTTGGTAGGGTTGTGTGTATGTCAACTTCCAATAGTTCTGTTTATGACTGCAACCATGATGGACTCCATGACCTTGCAGATCAGACTTCATAGGCGTACTGGACTTGACTTCCCATGGTGTGTTGTGCACCAACACTTGTGGGGAGTACCATATGTAGCTGTGACACATTCAACGGTTCCACATCCTGTGTAGGGGGTGAGGCTCAGCTGACTGTTCAGGTGCATGATCTGTTTGTTCTGTAGTTTGTGCATGACACATATTGGGAATCAATGTATTCCACTTGCTGCCATGCTTTTGGCAGTGGGGGTAGCTGCTCATCCATTCTACATGTGATATCTCCTGATATGATGATGTGGACTATTGTCAGTGGGAGATGGGTATGTACATATGGGCCTGTCTGTCATGATGTCAGCATTGTCACTCAGGTACAGTTGGCCCTGACTCAGGACATATATGGGTGTACATTGCTATTTATGACATAGCTGAAGGAGGTGTCATGATTCAGTCTGGACTCCTTCTCATCTACTCTTTACAAAACACCAACAAACAAGAGCACTAATCCCTGTTATACTCCTTTACACGTTTAACACCCTATTGATCCTTTGTGATCAGGCTACAGAGTATGTCATCATAATATACTGGCATGTCCAGGGGTCGGTTTCGTGTGTACTCTTCAGTCCAGCTGGTGGATATTGTGATATTGACACAATGTCACATCTGCCTCATGTACACAGACAACCCTCTCCTCCTCCCGACAAACTCAGATATATGTGTGAGACGCACCTATATAGACATACAGGGTGCTGAACTCTCTTGACCCATGACTGGCACAGTCTATCAGGTGGTGAAGGTAACCACACACACCACATATCAGTCTCACATATCCTCTAGCAACAGCACTCAAACCACATTATCACACATAGACATACTCGGATGCTGTAAATGTACTCTACCTAAGCAGCAGAGACCTACAAAGCAGACACACACACACACACACACACACACACACACACCTGCTACCCCACGACAATACCCACATATCACATAGTTCACAATGTCAGTGTGCCACACAGTCACTGCCCTTCGGGCTAAACAACACACCTAATACACTTGTAATAGGTGACACTTATTGTCAGACACACTAACGTACCACACACCAGCCCTAACAAGGGAATAGCCACTTTGGGCTGTCTGTTGGGTGCCAGGATCTGCTGCATAACACAGGCAGTCAGGTCACTCCAAAGCAAGTACAGGACTAGCACCATCATTGTCCATGCTGGTGTGTATAACCTCAGATGTTCCTCCCTGGACCACATGACATGATACATGGAGGAACACTCTGATCATGTAGCCCAGGCCAGTATGACCCTGAGCTTGTCTAGCATCTTACACCCACCAATTATGATGTCACATTATACGGACACACATATCACATTTAACAGTTGCCTAACAAATTTGTTTAATTCAAAGGGGATACAGTGTCTGTCAGCCTATGGTGACATGCTCAACATGCCACGTAGCTTCACTATGGACAGCTTGCACCTGTCACCCTTGGACTTTGGAATGCTGGCTAAGGCTCTTGCTACCACCATAGTGCCTTTTTTAAGCAGGGCTCAGAAGACAAACACACCTCCATACACATTACAGGTTAAATGAAACTAAGGGTAATGCTGCTCAACAACAGTTGTGTTAACCTCATATTGCGGCCACTGAGGACTCATCTCAGTATGGAGGATAGCGATATCTGTGCACTGACAGATGCCTGGTTCAGGCTCACTTATGCATACCAGCACTACCAGGTTATGTTTCATACCATGCTGTCTGACAACAAGACTTGGAACAGACAACACAGCTAGGGGGAGTATTCATATACATCACAGATACACACACCTCCGGGTTAGTAGCACTGCACAAAGCATCACAGACCATACATATACAACTACCATTGTGCAATACTGCTTTTCAGTTTGTTGCCTGCTACAGAACACATTCCCAAACTCAGGAACCACACTCAGCTTTCGTGGGAACTATGGAGAATATGAAGGTCTCCACAAACACCATTATATTGTGTGTCTTCATATACACAACTATTGACTGGGGATACACCTCATGCCCCGACACCCTCACCCAACAGTCGCTACAATTTGTAGACTCATATGCTATGGCTCAACCAGTCAGCACAGCCACAAGGGGCAAAACAATTCGGACCTGATCATCACCAACATGGGGACTCTATGTTCCGCACCAGCGATATACCCCTCATTGGTAAGGTCAGAACATACATGTATCTCACTGGACATACATATACCCTCCACACACCCATCCTGGGTAATCTTGGTGAACTTCTCATGAGCCAACGTCTCACGCTCACATCACCAAAGCAAGGTGGTATCCTTCAGAGACCCTGAGACAGTGGCAAATATGGCTCACACTGCTGCATCCTTTACATACACATTCTATGGACACCTAGTGGACTGCATGGATTGTGCTATCCCAAATAACAACAGAACTCACTACTCCAATGGCAGGGGACCTGTGTGGTAGACCCCAGCCATTAATAAGCTGTGCAACATCAGGAGGAAGCTACTACATGATAGAGCACAATCCCAGACTGGGAAGGCATCTGTGATCTGTACTAGCAGACAGCTATGATCACTCATGCACTTTTCTAAGGGCCGCTTCTACCAGACAATTGCAACAGATATGTAGGACTATCACACAGCCTTCTTCAGTTATGTCAGGAACCTGGGTGGACACTCACTGATATGCTGTGAGTTACTGCATACTGACTAAACCTACCCTGAACCCACTGGCATTGCCAACATCCTGGCAAACAGGTTCAGTGCAGATGTCTCCCACACATCCCCCCTAAGGAGCAACTATCCATCCCAAAAGAGTATAACCTCCCTGACATCACACAGTAACAGGTGAGTGCTGCCCTCCCCAAAGCGTACATCACAGTATCAGAGTGACCAGACGGTGTCCCAGCCTGCATCTTACACGAGCATCATGACAGACACAACCCTCACATTACATCACTGTTCAATATCGGAGTTACCACAGGATATGTACCCAAGGAATGGCGTACAGCGACAGTGGTCCCACTCCACACAGTTGGTGCCACAATGGACCACAGACAATATTGCCCTATAAGCCTAAGTAGCCTGTTCTGCAAAGCTATGGAGCGTATTGTCATGGGACTCATACACATAGACATCGGGAACCTACAGACACTGTGTCCTACACATTTCAGAGCTGTTGTGGGCAGATCTTGCCTCTTGAACCTGTTTGTATTCTTTAAATGGCTAACAGGTCCATCAACATAGGGATGGCTGTCCACACAGCCTACCTGAACCCTGCAAAACCCTTCAACACAATAACCCACTGGGCCATTATGCATAGGCTCACCAGCGTCGATATGGACACATATCTCACATGATGGATTGATACCTGGATCAGGGATAGCACCCACATGGTCAGAATTGCAGGTGCCATGTCTGACCATACACCAGTTACACGTGGCATCCCACACGGCTCGGTCCTGGGACCTCTCTTGTTCAGTATATATTTGTCTGACGTACAGGCTACCACAGGGGAAATATGGCTGAACATGTTTGCACTTGACTGCAAACTGGGTGCCATGATCAACTCTCCAGCTGCCACATGCATACTTCAACAGGGTCTCACAGCGATGGATGACTGGTGCCTGAGCCATGGCCTACAGCTAAATGCCATTAGTTGCATAGTCATCCCTTTGGGAATAACAACATGCCCACACATTACCACATAGGTAGTACTCCATTACATACGGTAGGAGTTGTTAGGGGTTTGGGGACATGACTTGTTCATACTGTCGCCTTTGACATTCACGTTGCCAAAGTGGTTGAACACACCTTCTATGTGGCCCACCTTATCCCATATGGTTTCACATCTAGATCGAATGAGGTCATTGTGCCCCTATACTCATCACATCCATGCTTGGTTACAATGCCACATTTGGGGTGTACCTTACCCAACACCTGTAGCAACTGTACTGGCCATGGACGTTCCTCACCAAGCAGATCTAGGGACTCACACAGATGCCCTGCACAGTTTAGATGCAGTAACTCCAGCTCTACTCAGTCGCTTACCACCTACTCGGATATGATGTGTACCTGTTGTTTGCAGATATACCCACTCCAGAATTACTGGACATGCTCCACCTCAGGATATCCGACTCCCTTGGAGCTACACACTCCAGGGACGTATACCTCAGCACAGATGTTAATAGTACATTGTGGAGGGACAGATTCTTATCCCAGAGGCTCCACTCACTCCAGAATGTAATCCCAGTTTCACATAGGCAGAGCCACCCACTGACCACCTACTGGAGACATCTTGACGACTGTATGGGTGATCATATGTTTACCCCTGGGATATCTCCTGTGTCCCTGTTAGACAGAGGCACACTAGCCTAAACGTACATGGGCTATCTTGTGTGACCTACTATTCACACACACAGTGTAGTAATCTGACAGGGTTGCGAATGCCAAACACACTCTGGCTAGGCTTGTACATGCCCTAGGGCAGATAGCCTAGTATTGACCTCTGAACCTATGCTAATGTTCAAGATGCACAATGTTTATTGCTGATACGGTTTGCAGGTCTTTATCATGTTTGCTTTACCAGTTTCTATGAACAACTTCGGTATCTGCAGAACATATTTGATTATGACAGGGTTCCACTATATTATAGATGTGTCTGTTGTCATATGACTGTGTGCACAGGGCGGATTTCTGTATAGTGACAAGTTCCTGGGTTAACACATGCAACTGCCAGATATGCGTGGCTCACTGCTGTACTCAGACATGGCCTAAGTGTGTGAGCATGCCCAGTTCTGCCATTCTGTTTTGTTGCCTGACATTTGTCTCATTTATTCAAGTGTGTGAGCATGCCCAGTGTGAGCTTTCAGTATGTTACTATCTGAGGTCCACTACATTGGTTGATGTGTGCGAACATGACCGATGTTAACATTTATACTGTGTGTGTTGGAAGTCAGGTTCTGTTCTCACTGCAGGACTCACCTTTGTGTCATAACTCGACAAGGATTATGCTGTGCCTGCAGGGTTTCCATGTAATACTTTGCATAGACTTATCAACATCCCTTCATACAGGCTGACCACTGCAATACTGTCATGGTTTAGTGGCTGAGTACTTTGGCTATAGTGCACAGTATCCTGGGTTCGAGGCCCATCATGCTTTATATTTTCATACTGAGCAGACCAGACTGCTTAAGGGCCCATTAAGCAAATATGAGCATGTTGGCTTTTGTTCGGCTAAGCCCTACTTAGACCAGGCTTGTCCAACATTGCTCAATAGTCACCAACATTGCTGGACGTTGCCCAATATTACTGAACATTGACCAAAGTTGTGCTAGTTGGTGTGTGCGATTTTGTTTGCATATACTACATGGTGGTAAATGCTGTTTATCACTGCTTTATATTGCTTAACACATGGCAATCATGCCTTAGGTGGTGCTGCAGGGCTGCCTATGTCGGATGCACATACTACACTTCCTGTACATGTTTGAAAGCAGGTAGTGTCAACTTAGGCATCCCTTTTACTATATGTGCGAGTCAGAGAGAGTTATCATTTCCAGAGTTCCTACTGAGCCAGTGTATGTGCTATGCGTTGCCTCTTTGACAGGGCCAGAGCATACTGGGCATGCCTCCTTCTGCCTACTGGGGCAGGCTCAGGTTGTTTCTCCTCCGAGTCACGCTCTGCCTGTGATGGCCTTGGCAATGGTGGGGGGCTGTTTGGCCCAGGCCTATGCTGCTCCTGCTGCAGCTGTTTTCACAGGATCATATTATGTAGCATAGCACATACCATGACAGTTTGGGGACATGTAGTTGGTGAGTACTGCAAGGCTCCATCAGATGTGTCCAGGGACCGGAACCGTGACTTGAGCAGCCCAAACACACGCTCTATTACATTACGTGTTTGTGCGTGTGCCTCATTATGGCATTCCTGTTCAGGTGTGTGTGCGTTTCTGATGGGTGTCATCAGCCACGGCTCCAGCGCATAGCCAGCATCCCCCACTAGGTGACCATGTGGGATGTCCCCATTGGCAAATGTCTGGTACAGCTGCATCAGATGCCAGATATGGGAATCATGGTAGCTTCCAGGGCAGCCTGCACACACATTCAGTATTATGCCCTAGGCATCACACATGACCTGGCAGTTGATGGAGGGGAAGCTCTTGCAGTTGAAATAGACCCTACCCCGGTCGCCGGCTGATGCTTTGATGCTTATGTGCATGCAGTCTGTTGCACCCACTACCTCAGGGTATTCCGCTATTTGCTGGAAGAGACGCATATTGCTGGCCAATACCTCACAGGAATTGGGGAAATATACATGATCACCGACATGTTCTGGCATGGCATCCAGGAACTGGTGTAGTACCCTGGATGCTGATGCCTGTGATATCCCTATCATATCACCAGTTGGTCTCTGGAAGGTACCTGTTGCTAATATTCTTAGGCCAACACATACCTTGGTTCTGTGTGTGAGGCGTGGCCTGCACAGCTCAACAATTTGCTGCAGGAGGTCTCTGTCCACTCTATAGCACTCCACTATCTCCAGCTCATGTAGCCCCTGGTAGGTTACCATGGGCCTGTACACTCTTCTCCGTCTCCTCACTGTGGGTTGTCCAGCAGCATTTCCATTGTCATCACCTGCAGCATGTTGCATATGTCGCCTTATAACAGCAATGGCAGCCCCTAACATTTCTTTGTCTCAGTAAAGCTTTTTCAATTTTCACTTCTATTAGCTTACTGCAGTGTCTGTTGTGAGAAACATACTGGACTGTTGTTTGCAGAGTTTTAAGTGCTAGGCTGGGCTGGGCTAGTGTACTGCCTGTGTAATTGCCTGATTCTGATTGTTTTCACCTGCTAGCTCTGCTAGTACTCCCTGGTAGCTTCCTACTATTTGTTGTGCTTCCTTTTTCCTTTCTGTTTCCTCGGGGGGGAGCGCCGCGCACACAAGCGCAAACATGCGCACAGCAGCTAACACGCGCACACATGCTTACACGGACTAAAACTTGCTTATTCAGGTTAAAACGAGTGCACACCAGTGCAAACATGCTTACAACTCTTTAAACAGCCTTATGCTTGCTTACTCTGGCTTAAACACGCGCACTCACGCTTACACACATGCACTCTGTCTTACTCGGGTTTACACGCGCACATACCCGTTCAGCAAGAAACTTTGGTGTTATCCACGGCACTACACCTTCCATTTCTTGGCTTTTCCTAGCCTACCTGTTGACACACCTCTTTTCATGATGTATAAATGACAGCTAACACATGCCACTCTGCTCCAATGAGCTTCACTTCTTTCATACATACCCCCCTCGTGATGTCACCTATCTTCTACTCTGTTACTCCCCATATCCTACTCCTACACTCCACTGACTGTGCTCATTTGCTATGTAAGCTTGCGATTCACTATCCTAACACTCATTTACATAGGATGGTCTACTAATGCTTGTTTACATCTCTTAGACTGAGCTTCCCCCCTTAGCAACCTCTACTCGGTGGCCATGTTGTCTTCAGCCTGCCATTCCCTTGCATTGTACATTAATAATTTCAATAAAATCCACATTTGTGGGTTTTAATTTTTAGTATTCAGGGTTTTAGAGCACAGCCATTTGCACAGCGCTGCGCTACGCTTAAACATTGGAAATCGGTGAAAAAAAATAAATTATTTTTATTTTCATATTGCATCAGGAAACATTTCCAATGGCCGTATATTTGTCCATTGGCATGCTTCCTGCACTGGATGCAACCTTTATTTGGAGCTGTCATGGGTCCGTTTTGCTATTTGCAGAACAGTACTCAGTTGTCAACTGTGTACATTTCTGCAAATAACACTGCTCTTACTCGGACAGGTTTGGGTTTCCTGAATCACAAATCCACCTCATTTGCATGCCTTTCGCCTGCAATTGAGGTAATTTGCATATCCCAACCCTGTCTGTGTAAGAGCCATTTTAGGAGCTCTCTTACATGCCCCTACAGGCTGTTCCTGGATCGCTCATCGGACATGATGGCTGCATGGAGTCTTACTCTACTCTAACACTCCGTGCAAGCCTTCGTGAATCCGGCCCATAGAGATGACTCACAACTAGACATAATATCATCAAAATTCATTAACAAAGATAGCACATGCAAAAATGTAAGACATCTTCTAAAAGTGGAGAAAATTAACCACAAAATATAAAATGCAAATATAATACCAGAATTTGCATATTTATACAGTCTGTCCTGAGGTATTATCAGGACCCATCAATACAGTGTTCTTGGCCTTGGAGTTAGAGTACTTGCTCTCTAATGATAGTTTGTGAGTTGTGGATGTGGGTATTTCCTGAGTGGCATCTGGTGAAGAGAAGGGGATAAAACTTGAGCTAAATTTGTCAGCCAGGAGGTTTGCTATATCGAGAAGTGTAGCTGATTCATTTAGCGCCCCAGGATGGTATTGTGAACCAGTGCCCCACATCCTCAGCTCTTCAAGTGAAGAGCAAAAAAAAGGCACCACACTGTAATAAACTGTAATTGATTGGCTTATTACAGTTAGATCTATGCACACCACCCCCCCAGCAAAATAAATAAATAAATAAATAAATAATAAGCAGATGTTCCTTCTACTGGCACACCAACCAGGTGCCCAAATGCATGACATGCCACCCCTGTTACTGCAGCCATTCAGGATCCATTTCTCTTCCCTGCCCCCAACCCTCCTTTAACATATTTTCTTAAAAAAACAAAAAGCAAAAAAAAGGCATTTCTTCTTTTAAATTGTAGCAAATAGCTGCTACAAATCTTATCTGCCTGCATGGAGTGCTTCAATGCTGATGTTTTAGTTTAAAAAAAAACATTTCTTTTTGAACTGTAGCAAACTGCTCACCACAAAGGTAGCAAACAGTTGTTAAGTTTATACCCTGCCTGCATGGAGAGCTGCAGAGCTTGGGTTTTAGTTAAAAAAGATAAGATGTTTTCATTTTACTTTTAAACTGTAGCAAACTGTTTACTACAATGTAGCAAGTAGCTACTACAGTTTGACCACACACAGAGTCCTACAGCACTCAGGTATGACCATAAATGCAATACAGGCTTTTAAAAGTCATACTACATTAAAGAGTGACTGGGATGGGCTGATCACCCCCCCAACTGCCCCAAAATATTGTGCCCAGGGCAGCTGCCCCTGTCATTCTACCCTAGATATGCTACTGACTATAGCGCTTCTGGCTCCATATAGGTGGCACCATTTACAATTAATTCAGTACATTGCTATGTGCTGCCTTTGAGGGTAGGCTAATTTTACCTTAAATCTGGCATTGGAAGAGTTGATTAGCCCCCTGAGTTGCTTGTTTAGGCTGATGAGGAATTTTTTACTGTGCTGGGAATTGCACCTCCTAATTTTTGCCTTTAATTTCTTCCTTCTATTATACATCCTGTTGATGTTGGGATTCAGCCAGGGTGGCTGTTTTTTTTAGCTGATCCTGAGCTTAATCCAGGTAGGTACAGCTGTCTTTCTGCAGCTGTTAATATTATTACACAGGGTTTCTGTGAATGATTTCACATCAGCAGCAGTGTTCTCAGGGTTTGGGGGGGGGGGCTTGAAATTTTGCCAGGATGTAACTTTGTACTAGGAGGTTTGCCTTAGAACAATCCCTAAAAGTTTCAAAGGTTAGCCAGTATTCCTGGTTTTACCTTTACTTCAAAGGAGACATGGTCTGATGTGACCAGAGAGGACATTACACTCTTGAGGGTGCAACATTCTGCCATGTTTGTGAGTACCAGGTCAAAGATGTTTGCACCATGAGAGTACAGATTAACTGGTCCAAGATGTTTGCCTTTACAAAATGCAGGAATCTCTGGGCCCGAATGCTAGGGGTCATGTATGATTCCCAGTTTATATTGAGATAGTTAAAGTCACCCATGAGTATGATGTTAGGTTGAACAGAGTGCCTCTAGTATATTTAGGTATATATTTTAGTTTGCCTGGATTATAGGGAGTGACCTACAGCTTGCAAGGATACGGCATGCTACTTTGTCTAAGGTAATTTGGACATGGAGAAGCTGAAGCACATCACATTGATGAACCAGTCTTAAGGTGTGTTTGTTTTAAATGTAAATAGAGACACCTCCACCTTTTGTCTCTTTCTGTGAAGTAGTTGGTCTAACTGCATGGAAGGAATCATAGCCCTGCACTGCTGGTGTGCTCTCCACCATGTCTCGGTAACTGAATAGATATCTGCATCCTCCAGGTTAAGGAGAGCTTGCAAGAAGTGGAGTTTCTTGTTTAGACTCCTGGCATAGAGCAGTAACACCTTCAGATTTTTCTGGTCTGGTTTACCTATGTTGGTAGGTTTATCAAGGTTGGCAATGCCTAAAAAAAGGCAGCATGGGGGTGGACAAGGTTTCATCCAATATTTGAAATCCCAGAGGGGAGAGGTGCAAACCATATTCCTGCAAAGCAGCATGGTCTGTCAACCACATCACCCAATGCTGACAAATATTGTAATCTCTATGAATGATACCATACGCTAAGCCAATTGTTAAAAGTCAATTATTTTCTGTTATTATTGTGTTGTCATCCTTGGAGAAGGTAGAATGCTGCTCAATGCTTGTCTCATACCTGCCTGGGGCAGATAGTCAGAGAGCTCTGTCATGTCTCTTTTCATGTAATCCATGGAGGTATGTCTCAGGTCATTTACACCCACATGGACTATGACTGACTCATATTGGTACTTGAGATTCAATGACCTAACTGCATGCATGAATTGATGGGTCCCAGCCCCTGACAGACAGCCAACCGTAGCTCTCTCTTTAGTAAGTCTGGTGAGTGGGACATCTGTGTGTTTCACAATGGAGTCTTCTATGACTCAAATACTGGGTTGTGTGGTAGGGTGTGCATTGTGAGCTTAGATGCTGACACACCATGGGATATGGCCATATGTGTCATCTTGAGTGTTGATTTTGTAGAATGTTCCTGAGGTTGCTAAGGATACTTGTTTTGTTTGTGATGTCTGAGAGGTCTTTGTGGTTTAGGGAGATTACATTTAAGAGTCTCAACATTTTTTGTATATGTGGGACTTTGTGCTTGGTCTGTACTATTTGAGGTGGGTATAGCATATGTGTGTGTGTGTGTGTGTGTGTGTGTGTGTGTGTGTGTGTGTGTGTGTGTGTGTGTGAAAAACACAGATTTTTTCCATTTAATTTTATGTGTTATATTTGTTCACACAAAGCAGGTTGCCTCTGTGATAATTTATATGCTTAACTGCTGAAAATGTTGCTGATTTGTGGACATTTATTATCAGACAGTCATATCTGAGCCAGAGCTTCTCCCTCTCTATGACTGTTTAAAAGGATTAGAATACAACTTCTCCCTCATAAGTAATTGGCAAAATATCTTGTCTGAGGTTTGCTTAATGAGTATCAGAAATTATCTTTCTTTTATATTTCATTGAAGTAAATGTTATCTAGCTAATAGCAATCATGTAGTACATGGAATGCCGCAATTGTGTTCCATACTAAAAAATACAGCTTTTTGAGCACCTTTTGGTGTCAAAAAGGTGTTTAACAAGCTTTTGTTAAGCATTTCTAAGCACTAGTAAGCTCTAGTCTTCATGGACAGTATTAGCCTCAACAAAATAGCAACAGATTTAAAAGCTGTTAAGATACTTCAAGCTGTTACACTTGTAAATAAAAAGTGCTGTAGAGTAAAGTGTCTAGCAGCATTTAAAGCCATTCGTTCCTCAGAGTGACTCTTCCCTTCTGCCCACTGTGTGCATGGTAGGACTAAGAGTTTTACATCTTTGTAAAACCACAGAATACTCTGCGTGCCTTTTTTCTGCATCTGTTAGTACACAGAGCAGATACAGCTCCATGAACTACAAAGAATTATGATCATTTATCTTCAATCATAATTCTTGTTTTCTCATCATGGATCTCAGGAGTCTCCTCTCAAGTTTCACTTTGTTCCACTATTAAGATGAATTTCTTGAAATCCCACGATCACATTTCAAACACATAAGATGGTTAAGACTGAAGACCTAATCATAATCCTCTGTTAAAGTCTCCTATTAACAGCTTCATCATCATCATCATCAACCCCCTTTTTTCCCATTTTCTACATGGGGTAGAGGTGCCGTGTTAACTGTCACCATCTCTCTCTTGATTCATTGCTACTCTCCTGCCTTCTTTGACGCTCATGCCTGACTGTGACAGATCTTTTCTCACACAATCTGTCCTCCTCTTCTTGGCTGGATACCTTCATTTCCTCTTACTTTCTTCCTATCTGTCCCAAATCTTCTTCACCAGATTGTCTTCTGCTTTTCTGCACATGTGCCCATTCCACTGTAATCTGTTCTCTTTGATCTTTTCTGCGGTTGGAGCTACTTTAGCTTCTGCTCTTATGTCCTCATTTCTTCAGCTTTCCCACTGTGTACATCCTACCACCCATCTTAGAACTTCATTTTCATCACCTTGAGCTTCCTCATCTGCTGTGCCTTTGGTGCCCATGTTTCTGTACCATACAGTAGTACTGCTCACACCACTGTTTTGTACACTTACTTTTTAGCTTCTCTGGCATTCTTCGGTCATAGTCTACACCTGACACACTAACACTATGTCATTTGGCTGCAGCCCATCTGATTCTAGCTTTGACTTCTTCATTCAGACTTCCCTTCTCCTCAACCACCCCTCGCATATACTTGAAACTGTTAACCTGCTCCACTATCGTCACTTCTACCTCAATTCTCAGCTACTTCTGATTTCCCCAATTTGCTGCCATTACCACTGTCTTATCTGTACTAAGTTTCATCCCATGTGCCTTCAGTTTTGTATTCCATTCCCCTACCCTTTGCTGAAGTTCTTGCTCAGAGTCTACCTGTAATGCCACATCATCTGCATACAGCAGCTTTGCTGATCTGTCCCCACACACCTGTTTGCTAATGTAAGCCATCACCACTATGAACAGCAGTGGGCTCAGAGCTGAACCCTAATGCACACCCACTCCCACTGGGAACCCCTCTGTGAAACCTAACACTGTTCATACTTGAGTCATTGGATCTTTGTACATTGTCTGCAATAATTCTATAAATGTTTCTGGGATTCAAACCACAGCAGGACTGCCCAAATCAGCTTTCTTGGGACATTGTCATATGCTTTCTCCAAGTCTAGCAATGCCTGATTTGACTCTTTCCTCATCTCTAGCTTCTTCTCAACTATTTGCCTGTTAACATCATCTCATATATTCTTCACATGGATTCCATAATTTCTTCAGTCATTTTCTCCACACATTCCTTAAATAGTGCCTGCCTGAAGTGATCATAAAAAATGAAATGCCTTTTATGTCGCTACTCTGATCTATAGTAGTTTATTTTCTTCGGGTTTACTATCTGCATCTCTTGATACCTTCACTTCTGTAACTTCTTCCTCTGTTGTTATCCTTAATCCTTGCTCTGCAGGCCTTTTGACTAATATCAAGTGCAGTGTGTGTGCAGCTTGATTACCTTCATATGTTGCAAACTTTGCTTCGTAACACATTTCCATGCCTGACATGACATCTATCTGCCATCTTTTCATCAATGAAACAAGCTCTCAGCACTGATGCTAATCACCTCCTAGTTATTCATGAATGTGTTCCTATCTGCTATTGCTTTTTTCATCAGGTACCATAGTCCCACAACTGCTAGAGCAGTTTCTTCAAAAGTAAAGAGCAATTGTCAGAGTAAATCTTCCCTGATTCCAAAAGACTTTCTCTTAGTGTAAGTGACTTACTTCAGTGTAAGGCCCATCTATAAACAGGGTTTACACCAGGGCCAGATTACAGAACTCCTGCTCTCAGCCTTCTCTCTGTGTAAGTGGTCTCTTACACTGAAAGCAAGTCTTTCGCAGTCAGGCCCTATATCTGTTATTCTGAACATAACACTAGGCAGATTTTGGTATCTGACTTGCTGTAACTATTCTTTTTTCTGGAGGGAATAAACTCAACTGATTTGGATGAATTATAGTTGCTAAATAAGAAAGCAAATCATTGCTAACAAATTTGCAGTAATTCTAAGTATTAAGAACAGTGATAGGATGATAATATTCCATTACTGTAGGATTATTAGGTAGATTTCTGGTATCATAGCTATATTTGATAGTGATATATATATGGCCACATATGGGTCAATATTAGCATAACCTTCAGTGAGAGATTGTATTCATTTTAGTAGGTATAGTGCCTACAACTTAGATAATCATTTATAAAATTATGTTGTAAGTGCATCTGGGTCAAGGTCTTTATTACTTGACCAATTCTTAATTATATAATAGACAGTTTCCAAGTTTAACTGCATTTCATAAAAGTTTTAATCAAACCTCGCAAAAGAAATAACATGTTTTTCCCTGTGAGGATATTTTATCAGTATGTCAATAGCTATTATCATAATATTTACAGAATCATTCTAAAATGCACATAGAAGTCATCACCAAATTGCCTTTAAAATACATTCCTAAAATTTACTTTTATTAGCTTCTTTGTTAGCTCTGACTGATCACACGTGAATACTTTCAGCTTTATTTTCCTTTTTAAATTAATTGTGAGATAGTATAGAAAACCAAAACTAAGTTTTAAAAGTTGGTCATTTTTTTCTTTTAGGAAATGGCATCTCCCGACTTTCATTAATAGAAAATAAATCTAGCATTCTCCTCCTTATTATCCTAACATTAAACTTTATATGCACAGGCTTGTTTTACAAAAAAAAAATCACAATGAGAGCATCATCAGGCAAACATTCAATAGAATTCTTCATCTTAACATATTTTGTAGTAAAGTACAAAATTCAAAAAATCTATAGACAGCAGCAAATAGAAAAATAGTTTATTTTGGCATATTTTCTATTTTTCAAATTCGGATGAGTACATCCTAGAATGAAAGGCTATCTGTATTTCCATAAATCTACCATGTTATGAATCTGAAGAAAACATTTGAGCATTTTCATTAACTGTGAATTGTATCATATATAAATGAATGTTTAAAATGTCCCTGCCAAAATCATGGCAGTGGTATCCAACTACCCAACTTTTTTTTTGCTCATTCACCAGTCCTGCCTGATGGCTCCATTTGGGTCATTAATTTCATCTGGAGTGACAGCCAAGCATCCTTGAGCTAAATGAGAGTTCTTCTTCTTCTTCTTCTTTCAGCTTTTCCCAGTTAGGGGTCGCCACAGCGGATCATCTGTCCACTCATGATTGGCAGTGGAGTTTTTTACGGTGTTGAGTTGGCAGCCCGGCACCCAACCTTCCATGGAAGGCAAACACACTCACGCGTAGGGCCAATTTAGAGTATCCAATCCACCTACAGCATGTCTTTGGGATGTGGGAGGAAACCGGAGCACCCAGAGGAAACCCACGTGACCACAGGGAGGACATGCAGACTCCACACAGAAGGCACTCCAGCCGAGGATCTAACCAGAGAACCTCTTGCTGTGAGGCAGCAATGCTAACCACTGCACCACTGCAGCCGCCCAGCTAAATGAGAGTTCTATGACCCATTAATTACTGCCCAGAATGTGTAATTATGCAGTTCTTTCCCCCTGTGGTGGGAGCTGGGTGGTAGGGAGCAGGTTAGCTTTCACATCTGAATGTCTACCCTACCCAAGTAGATTCATCTTCCTCCTAAGGCACTCATCTGTTCTTATACATAAGTGCAGCCTTGCTGCAAGAAGCTTGCCTCTCCCTACTGACTTTTTCCAGACAGAGAACTTTTGCACAGAGGTAGAATTTGCTTACCAGACACATGCTCCATGAGTATAACACTAAGGGCCCCCCCCTTATGTCATCCAAGTGATGAATCAGAGCCAGAACCCCCCCCCCCCAAATGAGTGAGCCAGCCATGCCTGCTGACTTCCACACTCTCTGTCTATAGTGTTCCAGTGCCAGACCCACTAACCAAATTTGGGTCATAAGAGTCAGAATAAAGACGTCATGTCATTGAGCCAAAAAGAGTATTCAACACCTGAACACAATAATGCAGGTCCTGCAAAAAGGAGTCATGGGACTCAAATGGGACATAGAGCCAAGTATAAAAGTTAGTCCCTTTATTCTGATTTTGAGAATTAATCTTCCTTCCAGGTCTTCAGACATAACAGGAACTTTTATATCAATATAATAAAGTAAAATAGAAATGCCAGCGTATTTTTAATCTCCTCAAGTTAACAAATACCTTTTTGAAAGCTTTACAACTGATTAATAAGAATGATTTTTTTTAATATCAAATGAACATCCTAAAGGCATGTTACAATGGTACAGTGTAACAAATATTTTTGTAAATATCTTCTTTTTACTAAATGAGTCAGCTTACTAGTGTTATACAATGCCAACCACAGCAATTAGGATAGGTTCGCAGACAAGTACTAGCCTTTGTGGGCCATTTTAAGCCTAGTGAATTTCCCTCAAAGGTGACAGTCATACTCTGTGCCTTACATCTGCAAGGTAAACACCTTAACTATTATGCCAATCCCTCCCAAAATCAAGGAACGCTATGAGGAAAAAAAACTGCAACAAGAGGGTCCCCTCCAAAAATAACTGTAAAAATAAAGTCCAAGTATGCCTAAAAGTATATATACTGTCTTTCGGCTTTTCCCAGTTAGGAGTCGCCACAGCAGAACTCCGGTCCGCTAATGATTGGCAGTGAATTTTTACAGTGTCACATTGCCACCCCGGTGCCCAACCTACAGGCACACCCACACATGCTCACACCTACCTGCATGTCTTTAAATTCACTTGACCGTGGGTAGGACATGCAGAATTCACACAGAAGGTGCTCCAGCATATTCCACGTTGTTTGGAAAACATTCCCAATTCTAGAGATTGTGGCCTCATTTGATGATATTCAGTGCTATTGTTATCTACTCTGCTTCATTAAGAGTTGAGAATAAAAGAGATAAGTCTTTTATATGAAACATGGAGGATGGTTGGAAACTAAAAATGAGACACTAGCCCATTGTCCATTGAGTCTTCCTGGTAACAGCAAGCAGTTTTCTCTTCTCTGCAACCTGACCTGGCAAATTGTAAAAGATTACAACCAGTGCTACATCTACCATGTATCTTTTTCCTTTGTCTTCAGCAGCACTAGATTTCCATCTTTCACATAAAGGAATATTGCCATTGTTGTATTGGCAATTTCTGTATGGTAGGGGACACCGATTCTGTGAGCAATATCATATCTGGTATATTTTAAACCTAAAGGGAATTCCCTAGTCTTGAAAACAGCTGATAAAATGTTATTAACAGTGATAGTTGAAAACTGGGATGTATACCAGTGCTCTGGGATTCCAGTTATATGAAGATTAAGACATCCGGAATAAAACTTCAAATCCAAAACTTTTTCTTCCAAAGTGGAAAGCTGTTGTCTAAGAACAATAAACTTTGATTCATAACAAGCATTCTCAAGTTGAGGAAGCTTTACTTTTGTGTTTAACAAAAACTGATTCTGCTATGTTATTTGAACAATTCCATTCTTTGTACATACTCTTAACTCTCCCTGATTTTACAAAACATCCTTGAGTTTGTCCCCTATTGGTGCCCTTACTCTCACAATTCATTTTATTTTCTAGTACATCACTGAGGATTACAGTCAACCAATGGTATCAGATATTAGAATTTCATGCCTCTTATTGTTCTTAAAAAACACACTGATACAAAACCATTACGTGAATTAGAGTAATATTTAAAAAAAATTGTCCCTGATTTTTTTTTTGCCCCCCCCCCATAATTTTTTGCTTTGTCCCTGATTTTTCGGCTTAGTAATTGAGAGTTAGACATGGGTATCAGAAATAGCCTTTGGTCATGCTTGTTCTGGTGACAGAAACAGCTTTAGTAACTCACCTTTCCACACAACCCCCACCCCCCCAACACACACACACACAAACACACACATTTTTTGTACTGCCAGCAGACTCAGATTATCAGATTTTGAAATCATGCTAGAATCTGTGCTAATTCAGAATTACCACTCCACCTGTCTCAATCGTATTTGGACTTTCAAGTTCAGAAGTTGCCTTAACAAAACTGGGCTTACCTTGTTTGATATTGGAAGTTGCCTGTAAAGCTTTTCTGAAGACCCAGAGATATGTTAGTGGACTACATAGTTACCAGGAGCTGACAGAGGTGTGTCAGCATTGCCCCCAGTACTGACATCTGCTGCAGGCTGAGGAAGAGCCTTTGCTTGCCTCCATTCTGCTAGTGAACATTAGTCAACAAACAAACCATCAAACACGTTGATCTAAAACAAACCATTGCAAATGTAAACCAGTTCCTTTACATTTGCAGTCAACAAATTACATATATAAACACTCCTCCCAAATGAAAAACAAACCCTAAACTTCTACAAAAGTACTCACAATATAAATTAATTCCTTTATATTTGCATTTAAAAATACATCTAAACCAAACATACCTACTATCACAAAAAGGAAACAGAAAGTGCATTCCTTTCTCTGCTGGTATAAATCACCTACACTACGTTTTTACATGGGGGGGGATTTGGTCTCGCACAATCTGATGTGAGGGATATGTCCCTACACCCTTGAATTTATATATACTAACTTCGTGATCATACAAATATGACTAAAGGGAAATCACCAAGAATTAAGCTATAGACAAAATGCCACAACTCAACTATTAACATCATTTGACTACCATGACCAGCAGGAAAGTCTGCACACAATAAAAGTAGCCAACAACCACATGAATGACAAATGGGTGTCTGTGTGAGTAAAATAAAGGTATGTATGTTTACATGTATCTTTCATCTTCTTCCAGTACTATCCTATAAGACGTAACTGTATTTGTTTGTACGTGTCTTTCTTTTTTCAGTATTACCATCCAGCAGGGTTTACCTCTACATTTCTGAATAATAGCCTTGATTTTTAATGTAACATTTACCCTCCTTGTTTCATAGTTTGAAAATGTGCATCACGGTCATTAAACTTAGGTGTGTGGACCTTCCTACATTAACTAAGCTTGCAGCAATAACCACAGCTAACTAGAATTTTTTACCAACTGACATCAGGAATAAATCCAGTTATTCAAATTTTATAACTAAAAAAAGTCACTTTTTACAATAACCTTTGAATACCACTGCTTCAAGGACATTACGCTAATTGCTAATCTGTTTATAACATTCACTTCAAGGCAGCAATTAATATATTTCACACTAATTAAGAATGAGTACAAACTGTATATTATCTCTTGCACTTACTCTTTTGTGAGCTAAACTCAGAATAATCTGATGTCCTCTGCTATGTGTTACTTTAAAATTATTATTTAGCAAAACCTTATTGATGTATATAAATTAATTGTTGAATGATTCTATAACAAAATTATTAGCTGTTAGCTTCATTAGTAACAATTGCATTGCCATGCAAAATATTATCCTGTTTTATTTATTGCGCCTCTAGACCCAGATTATAGCTGAATCAGTCCTTGCACCACTTTACCTATCTAATTAACAAATAAAGAAAGAAAGAAACATAAAGTCCTTCTATGTGCTGAGGCATTCTGCAGAACTATTTTCCTTTTCAAGAGAAATGTTTGTCTCTTCTGCCCGTACCCTGGCAGTTTAATGAGTAGCAGACCGTGTGATACATGACCCACTTTGAGAATGCCTCAAGGGAGGTGCAGTTCCAGAACAGACATCTTACTTTCAAAGCCAGTCTTTTAATTTGGATAAAGTCCAACGGCAGCAAATTCTCATATATATGTGTGTGTGTGTTTACATAAATATATATATAATATACATATACACACGCGCACACACATATGTATACACACACACACACAAACACACACACACACACACACACACACATATATATATATATATATATATATACATATATATTCTGCACAGCAGAATGTGTCTCTTGCAAGCAACCTTTTTTATTATTACTTATAGTAAGGATATAATTCATATAACACTGATAAACTTGTGGACACTGATTCACTACATCACAGGGCTGTTGTATTGTGTAACAGTAGGTGCAACACATACCTTGCACATTTAAGTTATGCCCTTTCAACACCTGAACACAGGAGTGTTCCTCCCAGTGCCTTCTGAAATTATACTCAGCACTTCTCCAATGGTAGCATACTGTCTTTATGTTACTTTATGAAGTGCACATACATTTTTACCTTTGTACTGTTTATGTGGCTGCTAGACTGTCTCTATGCCACTCTATAAACAAGTGAGCATACCAGTATGCTTTAACATATTTTTACGGGGTCAGAGTGTCACTTCACCAGTGACAATCATCTAGAGCCAACGTTTACACCACTAGGTGGCTAGCCTTGCAATGGTAGTTCTGCCACACTACACTTTCATACCTCTGGCCAATTTAGGGTATCCAGTACACCTACTTCATGTCTTTGGAATGCAGGAGGAAACCGGATCACCCCGGGAAAACCCTTGGCAAACACAGGGAGGACATGCAGACTCCACACAGTAGGCACCCCACTCAAGAATTGAACCAGGGAACCCTTGTTATGCGGTGACAACACTACCCATGGTGCCATTGTGCCCCCTATATAATTGCTTACTACATATTCCTTATGTAAGTATATTCATTGAAAGAGACCACGCAAAGAATGCACCAACCCAAAATGCGGCTGTATTTGGAATGGCTGCAGATTAAGGGATGGATTCCAAAATGCTAAAGCAGTGCTGCAGATATCCAGGCTACATTCAGATTATAGCACTAAAGTGTTATCATTGAACATCTTAAACATAAGTCACACTGTAAAGCATACATCACCAGAAGGAAGTAAGAAAAAAGGGACCAGATTAGTGCAAGCAAAACAATAATGAATTCACTTGTGGAAAGAACTACATCACATCACCAAAGTTGTCATATTCTGAGTAAAGAAATCACATGTAATAATCAAATGTGACTAAATGAAAACAATATATTACTACCATGCTATGCAACAAACTATGTGCACACTCCCAAGAAAGTCAGTGAGTAAGTTCTGGAACAGCGCCTCCCTTGAGGCATTCTCGAAGTGGGTCTGCACATCCTCATAGGAAGAAAAATATAAAGATAAATACTCAAGCCACAGTCCCTAACAATGAAGGGCAGCACCACAAAGCAATCAGCCAAAACCTATTCAGAGAATATGGTGCTAAAGAAACACTGCAAAAATCCTGCCAGTACTCAAAATACAAATGTGAAGAAGAACAACCTGTGCTGTACCACAGGGCACCCTATTCAGCACTCACACTATGAGCATTTAAGTACAATTTAACACAAGTAACAGTAAACTTTGAATGTCACACTTACACATTTAAAGTATGTTTTGCAAGGTGGCTAGTCCCCCTGCACCCCAAATGAGGAAGGCTGCACCTCCCCCAAACCCCTACTCTCTCTCTCTCTCTCTCTCTCTCTATATATATATATATATATATATATATATATATATATATATACTAAGTCCTACATTGCTGTACCTTGCAGCAGTTTTGGAGTTAGTATATAATTCTTTTAGTTCTGAGGATTGCATTTATAGTCCTCAAACATACAATGCAAACCCAAATAATGGAAAATATAAGCCAGAGGCAGTAGGTAAAACGTGCATGACAACAAGGCATGCAAGCATACCATATGTCTGTATGCACAAGGCATGTACCAATTACACACCAGAGAAATGAATGTAAGAAAATATGTACAATGATAAAAGAAAAAACCTCAGTCCATACACCCCGAGTAAGTAACCACAAAGCGCAGAAAGCAGATTGCTATACAAAGTGCAGAAATGCAGTAGCACACACATATATATATATATATATATATATATACATGTTTGTCTCCAGTTATTCTGGCAGTTAGCACAGAGGGCTAAAACTTCAACATGTTAAGCTGCTTTCTGTGGCAAGCATGCAAGGTCTGAATTTTTCCACCTGTGTTTAGGTGGGGGGTTGGTATAATGGTTAAGATGTTAACCTCAGAAACACAAGATACACAGGGTTTGATTCTCATCAAGAGAAACTGGCTAGGATTAAAATAGCACACAAGGGCAGCTAGCATAGTACTTATCTGTGAACCTATGCTATAAAGAGCCACGTATATGAGTTGTATTTCTAACCCTGGTGAGAAGTCATACAATCACCCCCTAATTGAAAATAGCTATAATTACTGTGTCAGTGAAATGACTCTGCAGCTGTGCGAATGAGAGGATTTATCCACACACACAAAGCTCGTCATGAAACTTTTGGAGAGATGCACATGGGTTTTGTGGTATAAGCAGCATCTAGACTGTTATTTCCCCCACAGGGACTTGCATGCAGCTCCATACTGAAGTTGCACTGGACATGTTACTACAATCAGTACAGGGAGTTTTCATGGTGGCATCTTTCCTGTGACAAAAATTGTTTCCAGTTACGAACAAATATATATATGATTTTCACTTTTGATGTAAGGCCTGCTCAGTACAAATATGTTCTGACCTTGCATTGAATTTCATATTCTAAAAAGGAAGCATTGTGCTCTCCTATGACAGGCTCAGAATATAATGCAGCTTAATGGTCTGGTATACTCTTACTGCCATGAAGACGTGTTGGTGGCGGCTTGCATCAGCACAGAGTTTATGGCTGTGAAATGGTTACTTTCTGATGATTTTGTGGGCAAGACAGCAGTGACTGACTGCCTAAACTACTCCATCTTTGGTTGCCTGGATCTGTCTGTGTTTTTTTTTTTTGTGGGGGGGGTTGTGATGCTATGCCCTGTTTTGCCTTTTTATGGCTGTTTCATGCTTCATTATCAAGGATCTAGCTTTGTCATCTGGTCTGTGGTCTGATGTTGTCAGTCTACTGCCTCATTGTTTGACAAGCTACAACTAAGAATCAAAAGGCTATATTTGACAGCTCTGTCACAGTGGTGCTGCTGAGATGAATTTTGGTTTGGCAGTGTTTCTCAGCTTTTTTAAAAGGAATGCAGTTTTAGGTTGGTCAAGTTTCTGTCGGGTTTTTGCTATCTTATGTAGTGTTCCTTGGATCGTGGTGCCTGATTATCATCTGTTTTGTGAGATAACAGAGTTTTGATGGTGGCTGAAATGGAGAAAGCACTGTTTTGGGCATTGGTTTGGAGAATCAAATGGATTTCACCTTAACACAACAGAATGGAGAGGAATGATATGTGATATGACTGACATTTTTAAAATTCTTAAAATATTAACATTATGTTTGATATACCTTGTTCTAAGTGATAAGCAGTATCTGGATGAGGATTGTGATGTATGCATCAAAACTTGAAGGGCAAAGAAAGAAAGAAAAGAAGAAGACCTGGCTTACTCCTCATAATTGGCTTCCTTACAGTAGTTTCATCTGCAGCGTTAGAACTAATATACATTATTGTATAGGCAGAGATCTTAGTGAATTAATAAATGCTCCCTTGGTCAATGAGATGCAAGCTGTATGCCTTTGTTATTACCACTTTGTGCTGTTGTCTCTTCTAGGTCACTGATACTGTGGCACTGTATTTTCATAGGTAAGTACTAGGCTATCGGCCCTAGGGCCTATACAAGCCCAGCCAAAAAGGTACCCTGGCTTTTGGCACCCAAGAAAATTATTTTCCTGCGCCCCTGTCGAGCAGAGCCACAGAAGTGATCTCTGGGGTGAATTTCCTATTTCCCAGCCAATCATCAAGATTTTTCTTGAAGAGTACTAATGAGGAGCTTTGTTTGATATAGATAGGTAGTTTATTCCAGAGTATGGGAAGTCTCTGGGACAGGAATCTATCCCTCCGGCATGTTCTGTTTATTGTGGTAACAAGGTTTAGGTCCCTAGAGCGTGTAGCTCGGAGGGATTGGACTTCTTTAAGTGGAGCATGTCCAACAGCTCTGGTTTTGACATAGCTTTGCATGTTAGGCAGAGATCATCTATGACATACCTTGTTCCTTAACTGCTAGCTCTTTTTAACATCACAATGTTGGTTCTCTGGGATGGTATAACAATTGTATTTAATTGATCTGACATTTATTTTGGAACTTTTACATCACTGATTGAACTGTGTTCCATAACAATGCAAAGTGTTTTTCTTTGAAACTGTTTACACATATCTTGGCTTGTGAGAACATAGTAATACAATTCATATGTGCACATATATAAAATATTGTATACATGCATACATATAAATTGATACCACACATCATTGAATCACATATAGTAAAATAAAAGCACCAAAACCAGCCTAGCAAATCTCTGTCGCAAGTACTAGCATGGCTTCTGCAGGGGGCCAAGTCCTACTTTCCCTCTGCAGTCTGTAAGTCAGTAAAGCTCAATAAGGTGAGTTTTGGCTTTAGTTTCTATGACTATATGTGACTCAGTAATCAGCTTGGCTCTATTATAAATCTATATATGTACATCCACATATACATTTATATATATATATATATATATATATATATATATATATATATATATATATATATATATATATAGTTCACTATCATTAAGTTGACTCGTAGGTGGTCGAGTCCATTACATTTTATTACATTTTGAATGGTGGAATGTCGAACACCGACATTCCAGACTGTCCTACCTTGTCCCCCTTCTGGACCCATGGCAACGCTTGTTCCTGGGTTCAGAGCAGTAGTGAGTTTCGATGTTTAGTATTTGTGTCAGGTATACCAGAATTCGGCAGTCTGACTTTCACAGAAGTGCATCAACCATATTCCAACTTGACTGCCTGTGAGTTGACATTATGTCAACAAACCAATATGTTTACCATCATAATGTCGGCAGGCACATCCCCGTATGTGCACGTTAGTGAACCATTTCCGCTAATTCCATACCACCAACAAGTCAGAAAGTCAAACAAAACAGTGAATGTCGACATTTCTGACTGCTCCATACTGATGGTAGACCATATATATATATATATATATATATATATATATATATATCACACACACACACACACACACAAACATAGTGTTATATTATTTCGGGGATTGCAGACAGAACAACGATCCATTTATTTTGTAACCAAACAGCACACATTTTCATCAGAAACAAACTCAAATGGTTTACGTTTTGGACAACCATTTCAAAAATACTCAGATTGGTTCAACTTTGTTTGGTGTAAATGAAAACAGAAAACTTTCTGGTAGCATGACAACTAAGGAGACAAAGCAAAACGGGGCACTTTGCTTTCATGCATTACCTGATTGGTGTTTTGTCAACCTTCCTTATTGTGATTTATGCCCCCTCTGAAGTCCTCAGTCTTTTGTTGCTTGAAAACATGAACCTGTAGTGCTCACACAGTGACTTAAACAAGTTTGTAGTCTTCATCTCAATACCCAGCAGTCAGACTCAATTCCAATAAAAGATTTTCAGTTGTTTGCTTGCTGAAGTTTGGTAAAATTAAGCTATTTCAGCCACAGGCAGCACTGCAATTCTAATTTTCATAAGAATGTAGCAATTTTGCTTTGCAGCAAGCAGTGTGAAAAAAAAACTTTCATAGTTACCATTATCTGTACTCATATTACTCACTCTGTTGTAGCAGCACTCATTTGGAATTTAAACATTTCTGCATCAAGTAAATTTCTTGACAAACTCAGTTCCCTATAAGCTGCTGAAATCTCTGCACAACTGTTGTCAACTCTTAAAGGCAAACTAGCACAATTTTGGGCAAATTTAGCTACAGGCACTCCAGCAATTTGAGGTTATACATCTGTGGTTGCAGACCATCCCATGAACAGTGATCCTGTGATATATGCTTCTTTTCTACCTTAGATATTTGGTGGAAGTGATTCTGTGGGTATTGCAGCCCAGGCTGTTTTTCTCCAAACAATATTTTGGGCCATGGCATACCTGATCAGATTACAATGGTTGATCTAGGTTGACCCCTGCAATGTGCACCTGTGCTGCTTCGAGGCTGATAACAAACACTAAGCTGACGGGCCATTTCCCTTAAGGTTGGAGCCCTTTTGAGGGAATCCATGTTTGAATGACCAGTTGAGCGCTCCCTAAAGTACTTAGTTTACACTAAAAACATATCTAAGATTTATAAGCCCTATTGCAATTGACCAAGGATAAAAACAACTGGACCTTAACTGGACACTTCTTTGACTGGACATTCCAATATTGCTTTACAGTTATTTTGGAAAATTACAACTGCATGCTATTGGTGAATGCAGGCCCTCAATATAAACTCTGATTAGCAAAATCCACCTAAACACATGGCTTAAGCTAAAAATGTTTTTCCTTCAATGAAGCTCTCTGTCCCTGTCTCTCTCACTCTCTCTTTTCCTTTCTGTTTCTTGCTCTTAGAATGTGCATGCAGCTTTATGCTCTGAACAAAAGTAAACAACTCTTTCCCTCTTGAATCATTGCCTGACTCTTTCTGGTTTGTAGCTAATAAACTCCTGCTCATTGGTTTCTCTTTTGAAGAAGCTTTCCAGTGAGGGTTATCCCCTTAAGGGAGAAGTGGCAGAGTCCCCTGGTGATAATCCTTTACAGTGCTGTGTTTTTTACCCTACAAGATAGCTTCACCATTTATCCTCCTGCCGGTGTGCCCCCCTGAATGACACCTAATGATGATTTAACTCCCTTGATGCAAACCTGGATAAACAGGTATCAGATTCACTGAAATATCTGAAAGATCTTGGGGGGAAGATTTTGGTTATCGAGCTTGATTTTGACATATTTGCCTCTGGCTTCAGCAAGTGGACACTCTGACTATTGTGGGGTTATACTCCTAAGAGAACTATGTGGGCCTGGAGCAGTTGACATTGTTTTCTCAAAGGATGGGGGTAGCTACTTATAATATTAGTCAGTGTTTTGGAGATACAGTTTTGCTACACATAGAGCCTTGTATATGTAATGGCTTCTGCAGACCATTTCTTCTTTTGATTTATGTGTTTCAAGGTGACATACATAGCACTCCATAAGGTCGCATGGCTTCCACCCTGTTGGCCATGAGGAAAACATTCTCATCCACAAATGGCTTAAATATGGATTGGACAGACAAGGGGTTCCACTAATCTGATCAGCCCATTTAAGATTGCCTCCTATTGGCCAGCCCATGAGAACTCTAAGCTATGACTGGACAACTGACCCTAAAAAATCCCACTCGAAATCTTGACGTTTTGTGTTGTTCCTGTAGCAGTCCTTTAAATATGAGCCAGTTTGAAAATCCTTCAATTATTCTAGCAAGTGTAGCAATAGCTCTTCTCTCCAGTGCCGAGCTTGATGTCCAGAAAGTACCACTTAATGAACTCCAAGCTATTCATTTCCCCATAACATCTGGTATCCTTCTCTTTCACTTTCTCTCTCTCCATTCTAAAATTTCCCACAGCTGGGAGTATATAACTATGTACTGGGGGAGTAGATCCTGGATCTACATTTTTTATTTAAAATATTCTCCAGAAACAACAGCAGCCCAGAGTGGAAAAAGGGGCCACCATTTTAGAACAAACAGCATGCGCTGGCATTTTTATTTTTAAACATTTTGTGTCTGAGGACCAACTCATCAGCTACAGTTCATCATAAGCCTTGGTGTGATCAGCTGCTACTCACTTAAGCAATGGGCCTTCCATAAGATAACACTGTGTTTCCCTAACTGGGCAAGACTGACAATATTCATTTATAATAGGTCAAAACTGTGCTTGGCGGATACAGTTGTTTCTCATACCAGACTGTCACATTCTAGCAGGCTTCATATTGGCCTACTTGGCCAAATTTTGCTGTAAGTTGCTGTTTACCCTCATAATTCTACATTAATTTTCCCCTCAAACTAAGTTCATTATGGAAACTATTTTTATTAATTATTTCTGCCAGGTCTCAACACCATTTCATTCTGAACTATCTGAATGACATCTAACCAATTCCTTTCTATTGAGACAAATAGCTGCTGAGGTTTATCGGGTTTTAGATGCTAGGGGAAGCTTGAAGAATCCCCAATTTATAGAATAAAGTTTCCTCTTTACTCTTGAAAATCTCCCCAATATGATTTAGTTCCTTCTGTGCTTTATTACCCCTCCTCCCAGACTCTCATTTTCCTGTTGCTTCACTTTCTGTCATATTTCCACAAGAATACACCAGTTATTTAGATGAGTCCTAATCATCATGACTATAGACTTCCTGGTAACATTAGCTGTGGTGGAGATGAACAGGGGGCATCCATTTACCATGTGTAATTTCTTGGTTAAAAGTTGAGAAAATTTTGAGTCTTTAAGATTAGAACAGTGGACTGATGCAGTCCTTATGATGAGTGCCCTTTCCGTTCTTATTCCCTAAAAGCAGTGCGAAAATTTGTAAAATGAGAACAAATTATTTCCCCTCTGTACTGTGAAGAACACCCCAAAACTCTTTCAAACATTTTTCTCTGAAAATTTCACAGCAACTTTAGTCAGGTTATTTGGTATTGGTATGTTAAAATCCATAGGAGACTTCCCCCTCCTTTGCCAGACTACATGGCACCAGACTGTATTTATTTATTTTATTTATTTATTTGCAGTTGGTTTACCAGGATAGTCCATTGGGCCAAAAGAACCCGTTTTCAATGGAGTCCTGGGGAGAAAAGCTCCAATACAGACAAAAATTAGGTGCATACAAATATAAAAATACAAAAAGATTGTACAGAGTAAAAACATAAAACATTTAAGTTCACAATTCAAAAGCATTCTAATCAGTACAGTATGATGAGGATAAATGAGAGGTAGGAAAAAGAAGGGGTAATGTGATAAACATCTAGAGGAGCTATTCAAGCAGACATCAAAACCTTACAGAGTAGGTAAGTTGATGGAACTTTGGTTTAATAGGTAGAGATACGTATCAAAAATGTAAAGGATGATGAGATATAATAAATTTATGAGGGGAGAGAGCAAGAGCAATCCCATTGGGACCTCAGGTATGTATGGAGAGAGTTTTTAAATGTGTAGCGGTTAGAGGTGGTACGAATGGTTGGTGGGAGTGAGTTCCAGAGGCGGGCAAGGTTGAAGGATAGTAGGTGTTTACCTGGGGGGTGAGATGGTTTATGGACTTCTAGTAGGTTTTGATTGTTAGATCTTAATACTCTGTTTGGTAGGTGCATTTTAAAGGCAGAGGACAGGGATGGACAAAGAGAAGGACTAAGAATGAGCTTGTGAGCGAAAGTCAGCTGTATATAAGTAAGATGATTAGGTAGTTCGAGCCAGTTTAGGGTTTGGAGAGAAGAACAGTGGTGTGTGTAGGACCTGTGTCCATTAGCGAATTTGGCGATTTTATTATAGCAGGAGGATAGCTGGTTTTAGAGAGGACTGAAGGTTGGTCAGTAGTGGGGCCCCATAGAGAAGGGAGGGGATGAGAAAAGAGGAGGCGAGTGTGATTTT